>NC_086444.1:968583505-968861005 GCF_028390025.1 Pseudophryne corroboree
TGGCTTACCATTACACCTGTTCCAGTGAAGCATTTGTTCCATAGAAAACACCTTATTCTTATGATGTAAGATCAAAAATCTTCATTGTACTTATATTTTATTGAATATCATGAATAAATATCAGATGTTCTATTAATCAAAGGCCTTTTGTGTCATATTTTGGGTGTCTGCTCTGGTGTGAGGGTATCTTCCAGATCATTACTCAGCAGAGTATAAATCAAGCATTGGTTAAAATCCTCATCCAACAACGGTCCCAGGCTGAGGTTTTAATCAAGTTCCACAAGAGCACATTCGAACATTTCGACACTTGTCTTCAAAACTCTAAATGGACTTCAGAATTGTATTTGAAGTCTTTGCGCCCTCTGGTTCATATATATATATATATATATCTATAGTTCCACAAGCTTTTATTGGGTGCCCTCTGTAGGGGTAAGTATATCTTGGAACGGCAGTGGCGCTCACATAGTAAAGTCTTTACAAATAACGGTTCTGTAGGCCTATGTATCTGTTGGACAACAGATATGTAGGTCTCCAGACCCTTTATTTCTAAAGACTTTACTATGTGAGTATCGCCGTCTTTCCAAGATATATAAATGTATCCAATTTGACCTGCACTCCACTTTAAGCCCACGGACCAATGGAACTATGATTGAAATACAGCAAACGGGCGACACTCCTCGAATTTCTAAAGAAGAAACAGCTACAACAGCTTTCCTAAAGTGTCTCACCACGGGTTGTTCCACAACTTTTCCTTCCAAGGAATGTCTGATGGCAGATCTATGCTGCACTGCATGTTCTTGGAAGGACGTATTTTTCTGCAACTTTTTGTAATCATTTTCGGGAATTTACTAAGCTGCCGAGTTTTGGTTTTTCGTATATTCCGATGTCGATGTTATTCGTATTGTCATGCAGTGTTTTACGGGAGTGATGAGTAAAACACTGCCGGACATAACACAATGAAGCCCGGCTGGACAAGTGAGATCCGTGCAGGGCTTCATTTTGTACAGTATTAAAAGTTAAAAGAGTTAAAAGTGTTAAAAAAAATTGCGTGGGGTCCCTCCTACTAAGCATAACCAGCCTCGGGCTCTTTGAGCCAGTCCTGGTTGTTTAAATGCCGGGAGAAAATTGACTGGGGTCCCCCCGTATTTAGACAACCAGCACCGGGCGCTTGGGCTGGCCCTGGTTCCAAAAATATGGGGGACAAAAGACGTAGGGGTCCCCCGTATTTTTAAAACCAGCACCGGGTTCCATGGTGGTCGCCTCTTTCATTTCTCATCCTGAGCCCTGAGTGCCGCACCTCTGCCTGCATATGTCTTTCTATACAGTGAGGGCACCGGGTCAAGGTAATCTTTATATGGGAGTGCCGGACATACTGTGACGGATAACTAACACAGAAGTCTAATCAAGCAACAATTTATTGATAACATATAATATAAATCATATAAATCACTTATACTTAGCTTCCAGTGGTATTTCTTAGCAAAATGTTCAGTCTGTTAATTCCAGGAATCCAAATCTGGATTTTCATGAGCTGGAATAAATCAGAAGGCTGGCACTGCTGGAGACAGTCAAGAATGAGAATGTTTTGCTACAGATGTGTCCTTTTCCATCATTGCTGGCAGCATGGCAATCGTGTGCACGTCACAGTAGGTGCATGCCGGTGGGACACTATATGCCACGCTGCACACCGTTCGTACCATGTGATCCTATGGGACTACAGGTATGAGTGCAGTGCATGCGCCTACCAGTGGGCACTCTCTCACAGCATGCATTTCATTGCATGCAGAAGAAGCGGCCAAAACGGAATAGGTCACATCTGTAGTGCAGAGCTCTGACTTAAATAGCTCAAAAATGATCACATGGCTGGAAAACATGTATATTTTTGGTCTAAACATTTTTCAGCAGTTTCAACCACAATCTTAAACTGGTGTAGTAACAATGGAACAATAATGTATTCAGTTAAACCACAGACATAATGACATATCATGGGACTTTCTAGTCTTTTCTTTGCTTAAAACAAGCAACACATAAAAGTATATAGTAGTAAAATGGAGGATAAGTATCACAATGTATAGTATTGTATTTGAGTAACAGTGAAAACTCAGGGGAGGACTAAGCTGCTGTTTTGTAAGTACGGGCTGTAAATCTTTAGTTTGTTTGCAAGCATTTCTGTTGACTGTTGTGAATAATTTCTCTTGTGTATATTACTGAATAATACTAAATATGCTTCATAATTCAACATATTTTTTTTTGTGAGGCACCACACTATTTCTGATTAAAAATGTATTGCAAATTAGTAATGTATTAGAGCAATGACCAATAAAAATGTTTGTCTATGCAAAAAGAGACCATCAACAATACCATCCAAGAAACAGTATTATACAAGTATACTTTCTAATACATTTAATATATGTTGCCAACTAAGCACAGTATGATAAGATAAGGAGAGTGCCTGACTGGGCACGATATCTGTATAAGAGTCTGGCAATTTTGTGATGGTTTAAAGAAGGTCAAATTGTTGCTAGGCAGATCAGAGTTTTGTGTGAGGGATAATTGGGTAGGGCCAGCCTATCGGTGAGTGTAGGGGAGGTGCTTAGTACATGTAAGGTAGAAACTTCCAGAGTGCTTCCTCTTGTCGTCTGGAAGCCTGGAAGGATAAGTGAAAGTTGATTTGTGTCTGCCTGTCTCTTTCTCCTTTCAAGTTTCTCTCTTATTCCCTATTTTCCCCTGATCTCTTTTCCTTATATCCTCTCATACCCCTTCTACTTATACTCATTACTCTTACTCACTACTTTTACACTTTTTCTATACGGTCCTAAATTGCTCCTGCCTCTGTGTGCCTCCCCACCTTGCCATGCCCAGACCTAAGCGCTCGGCACCCCGTCCCCTAAGACTGGCGGAGGCCGCTCCCGCATCTCGTGCTGTGCGCCTCCGCCGCCCTGCTGCTCCATCAAGCCAGTCTCCCAGCTCCGGGGTGGGAGGCGCGACGGTGCCCGTTCCGTCAGCGCCTCCCGTCTCTGATCCCCATGCAGCGCCTGGCGGCTCCGTGCGTCCCGCGGCTAGCGGGTCGGGCACGGCGGCCGCCAGCGCAGGACGCTCGCTACCTGGCGCCGGGGACTCCTCATCCCCGGCCGCGAGGGTGGCTGGGGCTGCAGCGCCGGCTGGCCGCTTCTCTCCCGCGATTAGCGGGTATGGGGCGGCTGGCGCCGGCGCTGCCACAGGTAACATGCGCGGCGGGGTTTCGGCACCCCCGGCCGCGCTAGTACATAACGCTGGGGAGGTTGCGGGCGCGGCTACCCTGGGGCATAGTGGGCCCCCCACGGGTCCCGCGCCCGGTGCTTTCGGGGCCCCTTAGGCACCCCTGGCTGCTGGTGGGCGTCATATAGCCTCAGTAGCTGGGGGGGTCAGCGGGCAGTGGGGGGATATGCAGAGCACCAGTCAGACCCTCCTGGGTCAGGCTCCCCCTCTGGCGGCCATTTTAGGACAGGGCTGCTCACATTATCCACCTCAGCAAGCTGCTAGCAGCATGCTGGGTGGGGAGTCGCAGCCATCTGGTGGACACTTGGAGGTGCTGCGGGCCTTTTCAGTACATGGCTCCGCAGCAGCCTCTGTGTCTTTGGCGGGCCAGCATTCCGTCACGGATTTTCGGTCCGTGGCGGGGGGTGGATTTGCTGCAAGCACCCTTGGTTTGCCAACATTCTCTTCCCCCAGCAGTACGGCCATGTCTTACTTACACTGCCCTTTTCCCCCGGTAGTTTCGCAAAGTTTCCCACCGCTAGTCTCCACCCCGCAGGTGGTCCAGTCAGTCTGGTCCTCCGGGTTGGGGCAGGCTTTCGGACACCCGCATAATATTTCTTCCTTTTCAGGGGGGTTCCAATCCGCGGCACTTCCGGCGTCATCTTTCCACCAGTTCCCATACTATCAACCGCCTTATCCCCCGGCGCAGCCAGGGCCTTACGGGTATCCATGGCAGGGCGGTTTCGGGTCCCCAGGTTTCCGCGTTCCCAACGTCAGCCAAGCTGTTGCGCTGCCTCCGTACCTTCCCACGGCCCAGGCCCCGCCAGCTCAGGTGGCACCGCCTGGGCCCGGTACACCATTGCATTCGGTGGCCCCGGGCGGGGAAGCGCCGCATCCCCTCCCCGTTTCATCCGTTGGTGGGGCTGAGGGGCCGGGTAACTTAATTCCGATTGTTTCTGTCCCCGAGGTTAGTACAGACGGCTCTGCAGCCCCTCAAGCCACTCTGGTACAGGACGGATCCGGAAGGCGCGGTGAGGTGGAACCATCTCCAACGGATGTCGTTTCTTCAGTGCCAGGTTTCTCGCAGCCGACTGAAATGGCGGACGTCCCTGGCCCTTCCGGTTCTGGTGAGCATGACGTTGCACCTGATTCATCTGTTGTGTCCTCATCTGAATCCTCTGCTAGCAGCGAGGGGTCTGATTCACCCAAGCGCCCGCGCAAGCTCGCGAAATTAGTCGCGCGTGAGGTCGCCAAGGTGGTAGGGAAGGATAAGGTGCCTAGGAAGGCGGTGGCTACTGATCAGCCGCCGAAAAAGGCGGTGGCTCCCGATGAGCCGCCGTTGTTTTCGGAGATGGTGCGCTGCGCGAACACGGCTGTCACTCGGGGTTTACGGAAGAGGATGAAGGAAAAAATAGTTAAGGGAAAATTTGTCGATCTTTTCACCCTCACGGATGACATGAGGAAGGATTTCGACAAGGCGAAGAAGGCGGGGGGCATCGGTGAAAATGCTTTTCGGAGCTTTCATCATTGGTTAAAGGGTTTCTTAGTCTTTTCTGCGGTTTACCTAAAAACGCGCCCTGCCGAGCATCTTAATGTGGTAAAGTACATGTTTTTAATTAATGAGATGTTCTTAAAGTACAAAGGTTCCGTCTGGAGGGATTACGATGAAAAATTCCGTAAGAATCAGGATGGCAATCCGACGTTACCTTTGGGCTTTAAGGATGTCGAGGTTTGGATGGAGGTTTCCAACCAAGCGAGTAGTGTAGTTGAGGGTCAGGCCAAGAGGAAGTTTCCGGGGGGCAAGAATGTTTCTGGTACGGCGGCAAAGGGCAAGTGTTTTGCGTTTAATGACTCTAAGTGCACTAGGGGTGCGGCCTGTCGTTTTCGTCACTCCTGCCGCGTCTGTGGAGCCAATCACCCCGCCAAGGATTGTAAGTCCGGAAACGGGGCTAAGCAGGCCGACCAGGGCGCTGCAGGAGGCAGTGCGAAGTAAGGCACCCTCGCCCATAGTTGTACCTGAGTTGGCTAAATGGTTGCACCGTTATCCCAGAACGGAGGATGCTGAGTTTTTGTTAGCCGGTTTTAGTTGCGGTTTTCGTTTGCCCATTTCGGAATCAGTTCATGTTGTGTCTCGCAGGAATTTGAGGTCGGCGACGGAGTTTCCTCATGTGGTCAGGCAGAAGGTGGAGGCGGAGGTGCAATTGGGTCGCATGTGCGGTCCTTTTGCATGTGAGCCGTTGCCTGGGTTATGCGTATCTCCCTTGGGAGTAGTGCCCAAGAAGGCGCCGGGCAAATTCCGCTTGATACAACATTTGTCCTACCCGCATGGGGGCTCTATTAACGACGCCATTCCTGAGGAGTTTTGCACGGTCAGGTACCAGTTGTTTGACGAGGCTCTGGAATTGATCCGGGGTTTTGGGCCCGCGGCCCTGTTGGCCAAGTTGGATGTTGAATCCGCTTTTCGCCTTCTTCCCCTTCACCCCGACTCTTTCAAGTTTATGGGTTTTCGGTTAGGCGGTTTCTTTTATGTTGACAAATGTTTGCCGATGGGTTGTTCTGTCTCTTGCGCCTACTTCGAGAAATTTAGCTCGTTCCTGCATTGGTGCATTGCTGCGGGAACGGGGCAAGTTGGCATCGCCCACTATCTCGATGATTTTCTATTTGTGGGCCCAGGAGACAGCAACACCTGTCAGGAGCTCCTTTTTTCCGCGTCCGCATTGTTCAAGGTTCTGGGAGTGCCTGTTGCTCACGATAAGACAGAGGGACCCACGTGTTGCCTGTCTTACCTGGGCATCGAGGTTGACACTAGAGCAGGTTGTTGCCGTATTCCGGCCGACAAGGTAGCGAAGCTTTTGGGACAGATCGAGGAATGCTTGAGGAAGCGTAGAGTTAGACTCCGTCAGGTGCAGTCGCTTTTAGGCTCCTTTAATTTTGCTTGCCGGGTCATACCTATGGGGAGGGTGTTTTGCCGCAAACTTGAGAGGGCCACAGCGGGAGCGACTGGGCCGCACCACACCATTCGTCTGTCTCGGGAAATTAAGGACGACCTTAGAACTTGGTCGACCTTTTTGGTAACTTTTAATTCGGAATTGCTGTGGCCGCTCCGGCCCGTCGCCAATTCTTCCCTGGAACTGTTTACGGATGCTGCCGGTGCTACGGGTTTCGGTGCTTTTTTCCAGGGCGAGTGGTGTGTTTCGGCCTGGCCCCAGTCTTGGGTATCGCGTGGCTTTACGGCTAACCTACTCTTATTGGAACTGTTCCCTATAGCGGTGGCGGTGGAGTTGTGGGCCCCTAAGTTGGCGAACCGGACGATTGTCTTTTGGTGCGACAATTTGGGGGTGGTACATGCGGTGAACAACCAACGTGCATCATCGCCGCAGGCTTTGCGGCTGTTGAGATTTTTGGTGTTACAGTGTCTCCATTTTAACATCAATTTCACGGCGAGGCACGTGCCTGGGGTCGAGAACGACATCGCGGATGCGCTGTCGCGTTTCGATTTTCCCAGGTTTCGCAGGTTGGCCCCCAGGGCGGAGGCACTAGGTTTGACTTGTCCAACTTCTGTCTGGCAGATTATAGAACTGGCGTAGATGGCTTGGCACTGAACTCATTGGCCCCTTCGACACGCCGGGCATACGCTGCGGCTTGGCGTGACTGGCAGGCGCATCAGGTTAGGTGCGGGGCCGGGGGTAAGTCAGAGGAGGATCTTTTGTTGGCCTTTGTTTGGGAGTGTTACCAGAGTGGTAGGTCCAAGGCGTCCATGTGCGCGGCGTTGGCGGGGATTTCGTTCCATGCCAGGTTGCAGCGGGGGACGGATCCCACCAGGTCTTTCACTTTGTCCAAGGCGCTCAGGGGTTGGGCGAAGTTAAGTCCAGCCCAGCCGGATACGCGCAGGCCTATTGACACCCATTTGTTGCGCGAGCTCATGGCGATTCTGCCGGCAGTGACTGATTCTGCTTTTGAGGCGTCCCTTTTCCGTGCAGCATTTTCATTTGCGTTTTTTGGGGCCTTTCGAGTTGGCGAGCTGGTGGCCGCTAATAAAAGGTCCACTGATACAGGCATGCTTTTCAGGGACCTGGTACTCAAGGAAGGTGTCGCCATGTTTAGGTTGCCTCGTTCCAAGACCGACCAGTTGGGTCGAGGGCGTTGGGTGACTTTGAAGGCGCACGAGGATACAGATTTGTGCCCGGTGCTGCATGCAAAAATTTATTTACCTTTACGACCCAAAGGTGGGGCTCAAGTTCTGCTGCACGGGGATGCTTTGCCTCTCACTCGGTTTCAGTTTGCTGCTGTGTTGAAGCGCTGTTTGGTCGCCCTTGGGCTTAATAGCGCGGAGTATGGGACGCATTCCTTTCGCATCGGTGCGGCAACTTGCGCTGCAGCACGCGGACTTCCACCGTCAGCCATTCAGGAAATGGGACGTTGGAAGTCGGCAGCATTTAAGTCTTATGTTAGATTGGATAAGGTGTAATGTTGCGCTATTTGCGCTAACCCAAAAACGTTGTTTACCTGCCAATTTTGGAATGATTAGCGTTCCGGAATTGGAGGTGTGAAGGAATTTTTTCAATTTTTCCTCCGAGGGGGCCTAAATTACAATTGGCTGACACTCCAGGTCCACGGGAGGTTTTTTAAGTTTTCTCCTTCACTTGGGTTTTTATGTTACTAACTGTTCGGTTCGGTCTAACGGTTCTAATTACCTGTTTTATGGGCGCGGCCTGACAGCTAGGTTACTTTTTCTTTTTCAGCGTCCACTGATTCCAACGAACAGATTTGGGTAGTTGGCCATTCTTACGTGTTTTGGGCCGAGCGGCATCCCCTTGCTGATAGGTCGTCTGAGTTGTTAGGTGGTCGCAGAGTGCGATGGTTAGGTGTGAGAGGGCTCAGATGGTCTGCACTTTTGGAGCTGTTGTTGCAATACGAACAGCGTTGGGGGCGTCCCCAATGGCTGCTCCTGCACCTGGGCGGTAACGATGTAGGTCACCTAAAAGGTATAGATCTTATACTTAGGATTCAGGCGGATTTGGGGGAACTTAGCTTGCTTTGGCCCGGTGTACGCTTGGTTTGGTCTGACATTATTCCTAGGTTTGTCTGGAAGGGATCACGGGACGTCACAGCGCTGGACAGGGCTAGGAAGAAGATTAACTTTGCTGTATCAAAGTTTGTGTTGTCCGCTGGTGGTTTGGCCGTTAGACATCCGCTATTGGTGCTCCAGAGCCCCTTTTATTTTAGGAAGGATGGTGTGCATCTCTCCCATCTTGGGATTGGAGTTTTTCTGAAGGCGCTGTTCTCTTGTCTGGAGTAGTCTGTTATCTTTGTAGGTAGGGATAGGATTAGCGTAGATAGGTATTTGGTTTCTGGTTGGATTTAATTTCGTGTTGGGTGGCGGGCTGCGTTTCTCTGAAACTGGCGGTGGCGGGAAGGCGCTACTGGCCAGCGGTCACTTGTAGCATAAGTGGTGTTGTGGGGCACTTACCCCTTTTGAAGGACGGCGAGTGTGTCCTGCCCTTGTGGGGGGGCGAAGGGCGCCTCCTTGGGGAGCGTCCTCACTCTGCTATAGGAAGGGGTGGTGAGACCTTCGCAACACAGGTTATGCTGATATATATAGATGGGGCGTTTCAGTCGCACCCATGACAGTTGGGGCGTTTAGTCGCCGCCATTTTGTAAGATCGTGACTAGAGCTGGTTAGTGGTAGCGTTTTCCTGGCCACCCACTACGAGTGAGGTCATTCCAATTAATAAATTCAATGACCATTTAATCCAACGCAGTTGTGTCCGTGTCGTTATTTTTAGTTGATAAGCTAGCTTAAAGTGTATAGTTAATGTTAAGCACAATAATTGAATAGACGCCTTAGATAAGGAGAGTGCCTGACTGGGCACGATATCTGTATAAGAGTCTGGCAATTTTGTGATGGTTTAAAGAAGGTCAAATTGTTGCTAGGCAGATCAGAGTTTTGTGTGAGGGATAATTGGGTAGGGCCAGCCTATCGGTGAGTGTAGGGGAGGTGCTTAGTACATGTAAGGTAGAAACTTCCAGAGTGCTTCCTCTTGTCGTCTGGAAGCCCACCCACCCACCCACCCTATTGGCTCACTAATTTGCCACTTTTCAATTTGGCTTACGATTATCTTTCTTTCAGACTTAGTGGGCGGGAAGGCGCTACTGGCCAGCGGTCACTTGTAGCATAAGTGGTGTTGTGGGGCACTTACCCCTTTTGAAGGACGGCGAGTGTGTCCTGCCCTTGTGGGGGGGCGAAGGGCGCCTCCTTGGGGAGCGTCCTCACTCTGCTATAGGAAGGGGTGGTGAGACCTTCGCAACACAGGTTATGCTGATATATATAGATGGGGCGTTTCAGTCGCACCCATGACAGTTGGGGCGTTTAGTCGCCGCCATTTTGTAAGATCGTGACTAGAGCTGGTTAGTGGTAGCGTTTTCCTGGCCACCCACTACGAGTGAGGTCATTCCAATTAATAAATTCAATGACCATTTAATCCAACGCAGTTGTGTCCGTGTCGTTATTTTTAGTTGATAAGCTAGCTTAAAGTGTATAGTTAATGTTAAGCACAATAATTGAATAGACGCCTTAGAAAATGCATGAGCTGATAAAGGATCGACTTGTGAGAGACAGAATACCGTCACCAATGCACACAAAAAATACAGCCCATAATGAAAAGAAAAGTGGTGCAAGATGGAATTGCAACAACCCCTATGTTGGGTATTAAAAAGGACATGTACAAGCCAAGCACTTCAGCAACAGTGACTGCCACTTTTGTGGTTAAAGTGCTTGCTTTGTTTAGGACCCACTAAAAAAGTTATCAATAGGCTTAAATCAGCTAACAGTGTTATTAATCATATCTACAGTTGAAAGATGTTATTCTCATCCTCACCCTCATCAATGTATTAATATCATCTTCACAAAATATTAGCTCATCCCCACTGTAATCAACCGATACAGAAAGTCTCTGTACTTTGACATAATTGGTGGGACAAGTCTTCCTCATGGAATTTGTAGTTCATTTATATGAACATCATCTTTTCAACATTTTTTACGAAGTAGCCTCCTACATTGATCGCTCACAAGGTTCCTGACTATGCTAATCATTCTTTCTGAGCACACACTGGATGGTGGGCAGATTAAGTAGAGAGTATAAATTAATTGAGGATTAATTACAGGCACTTGCACAACTGAGGCATTGTTGCTGCATGGATGAGGAGGCTTATGTTGCATACACACTGGTTTATTTATCATACTGTATGCCATATTAGTTGCAGAGTGTTGCAGTGCTTGATAGTGATGTTAATCCACACAATTGATAGTTAACCAGAACACTGGTTTAACATACAAAGACAACACTTGTTAATGCGGAAGATGTTCTGCAGCAGCAGTAACTCACTCTTATATATAACAGGCTGGTACAGTGAAAGTGCGGTACTTATCGCTATACAGCATGCGGCTGTGATAAGGTAGTGACTCTGACAGTATGGGATGGAAGGCTGCATGTCCATGCAGACTGACTCCCGTTGGAAGGAACACAAACCACCCACTGCTCTCCGTCCCACTCAGGCAGTGTGACACACGCTACAGGAGCATATGTCATAAGTCTCCGCATTCCTGATGCTCCAGCACTAGAAGGTAAACATTAGAGGATGAACACCCAGTGTCATAGGCGTGCGCAGCTAATTTTATTAGGGGGTGCACCGCAGGAGGGGCATGTCTAGCACCGCCTTTTGGGCGTATTTAACATTCTCTCAGTAAAATCAGTGGCTTAGTCTAATTTCTTCCTAGTTCCTAATAAGAAAGTAGATATAATACACCCCAGAGAAATAAAATAAAACATAATAATGCGACCACCAACCAGTACTGACTGTCCGCTACAGCATAACCCTGAGTCCTAGCTGCGGATGTACCCTATCGTCGCTTACACTTCCCCAACCTATCCCTGACCCAGTGGCGGAACTAGATAGTGTTGGGCCTAGGTATAGTGGTAGAACGTATGCATTCCCTTCCCCACCCTCACCCCTTGCACCCCCAGCACCTACACCCCGATGTTGAGTGGGCCACTTTGAAAAGAACGGAAGATCTAGGGGGCCAAACATTTAAGTTTTAATATAAAAAAAGTAAAGTTTAAAATATACACGTGACATCAGAGCCACATCTACCTCTTTCTATGCCAACAGTCGCCTCCTCCGCAGGACACCAGCATTTGTCACACGTCACCATGCTCACTGGCTACTGACAGTAGTGCCCCTTATTTACATTATGCCACACAGTATGAACCAAAATTTGCAATATGTCACATGGTATGAGACGCAATTCCCATTATGTCACACAGTATGAACCAAAATTCACATTACACCACACAGAATGAGCCTAACATTCACATCATGTCAAACGGTATGAGCCACATTCACATTATGCCACATGGTATGAGCTGAAATTCACATTATACCACACACTGTGAGCCAAAAATTCACATTATAATAGACAGTATGAGCCGAAATTCATGTTATACCACACAGTATGAGCAGAAAATTCACATTATGATAAACAGTATGAGCCACATTCACGTTATGCCAAATGGTGTGAGCTGAAATTCACATTATGTCACAAGGTATTAGCCAAAATTCACATTACGCCACACAGTATGAGTCGAAATTCACATTATGTCACATGGTATGGCCCGAAATTCACACTATGCCACACAGTATGGCCCGAAATTCACACTATGTCACACAGTATGAGACGAAAATTCACACTATGAAACATAGTATGAGCCGAAATCCACATTATGTCACACGGTATGCGTATAATCACTCTCATCAAAAAAGAAAAGAATGAGATCAAAAAGAAATGAAATATGTGGGTACACTCATAAAAAAAAAGAAGAAAAGGTTTACACATTATATATACATACATATATATACATACATATATATATATATATATATATATATATATACTAGCTGAGCCAAGTATTCAGTAGTTTCCTGAGTGCACCTACAGACTATAAGTGCACATGCTTGGCCCAGCTTTTTATGAAAAAAAAAAAACATGAAAGAAAAGAAGAATAGAAAGATTACATAATGTCCATGGATGTACTGCTTTATATATATATATATATATATATATATATATAATTTTATTCCCCTTGGCTGGCCTGCCCCCCTCTCCCCCCCCTTTCCCCTGCAGCATGCAGTGTGAGGTGACTTACTGCCTCAGTGACACTGACACTGGATGTGTCGTTTGGTCCGACGGCAGCTCCAAGTCCTCCTGAGTGGCGCGTGAAGGCAGGGGCAGGGAACCCGCACAGTGCACTGAGAGCGCGGGCGGGGAGGGAGGGCTTGTCACATCGCGAGGCATAGTGCAACGTAAGTCAGTTTCCCCCCCTTGGCCGGACATATACTGTTTAGCGTCCACAGCGGGCACAGGCGCAGCGGGGTGGGAGGAGCAGTGCAGCAATGAGAAGTCCAGGTCTCAGCGGCATCTGTAGCCGGCGTGGCGTGTGGAGGGTGCCGGACATTAGGGGGTGCCTGTGCGCACCAGGCACCCCCCGTGCGCACGCCTATGCCCAGTGTAATGTATACACAGGAGACAATGGAGGTAATTCCAAGTTGATCGCAGCAGGAATTTTGTAAGCAGTTGGGCAAAACCATGTGCACTTCAGGGGAGGCAGATATAACATGTGCAGAAAGAGTTAGATTTGGGTGTGGTGTGTTCAATCTGCAATCTAATTTGCAGTGTAAAAATAAAGCAGCCAGTATTTTCCCTGCACAGAAATAAAATAACCCACCCAAATCTAACTCTTTCTGCACATGTTATATCTGCCTCCCCTGCAGTGCACATGGTTTTGCCCAACTGCTAACAAAATTCCTGCTGCAATCAACTTGGAATTACCCCCAATACTCCAACAATATTGGCAAATGATATATCGCAAATGGATTGGTGGGTGTGTACATCAGATACAGTATGTCTGTGAATTATATCATCCACAGCTATAACAGATCTGCCCTGCAGCACAGCTGATGCTGATATATCTGAAAGATATTGGTGCATGTGTGTGCGTACAACCTGCCAAATGGCCATACAGTGGCTTTAGCGAACGTCGTCACTGACAACATGGCTGGGCAGGCAAATTTAAACACCCACCCAGTTGTAATGTCTAACCAATATATTAGGCGGCCAACTGGTAAGTGTGTATAGCTCACCTAATCGACAATCATGCCAGCAAGTCAGCTGCTTTATCTTTCTAAGGTGTACCTAGCTTCTCTTAGGGGTCTATCCATGAAGCAGTGAAAAGAGTGGAGAAACAGACCAGTGGAGATGTTGCCCATGGCAACCAGTCAGCATCTCCATTACATTTAATAGAATGTACTTGATATAGGCTTCCTTCAAATCTAATTGGTTGCCAAGGGCAACTTCTCTACTGGTCCTTTTCTCCACTTATTTCACTGCTTCATGAATATACATATTGGGGGGACATGTTCTAAGCAGTGATAAAAGTGGAGAAGTGAGCCTGTGGAGAAGTTGCCCATGGCAACCAATCAGCTGCTCTGTATACATTTATAGTATGCAAATTATAAATGTTACGTCCATGCTGATTGGTTGCCATGGGCAACTTCTCCACTGGCTCACTTCTCCACTTTTATCACTGCTTAGTACATGTCCCCCTTATTAGGGGGATATCCAATTAGCCCTGGTAATTTACCGGGGCTAATTGTCCCACCGGGGGTTATCCTATTATCCCTGATAAGCCAGCACGAGTGGTGGCTTATTGGGGGTTACCTGATACTGCACTGGGTGCTGGCTGCTGACAGCTCCCGATGCAGTGCTGCTCCTCCAGCTCCCCCGCTCCTCCGGTCACATGTGCGCTTCCCTGGTCACATGGATGCTCCCCTATGATGTGACCGCTGCCAGGGGTGGGAGAGACGGGGGGAAGCGATCACGGCGCTGCCCCGGCTTCTACACCGGGGGTCACCGCACTGGCATCTTCCAGGCCGTGGCACCATGCCTGCAGTCCCAGCCTGCTACTGCTGCAGCAGGCATGGGACTCTGCAGATGGTCCCGTCATCGGGCATTTTGCAGGCGAAACCAAATCCCCAGAAACAGCCTCGTTTTCGTGCGAAAATGAGTCTGTTTCTACCAAAAACACACAGGTTTCACTGAACCTGTGTGTTCGGGAGAAGGGGCATTTTATTTACAGGCGATCAATCTGGATAGCTTGTAAAAAAATTGGTGAAACATCGGAAAAGTCACGAAAAACATACGTTTTTCGCACCCAGTGTTTTACCGGGGCTTATAGGCTATCCCACTTAATCTTTTGACACATGTTGCTACATAACAGCTGCCTGTATCTGTATTAGGCAGCCATTTAAATGAGCTAATAATAGTATTAGCTCCATTTAGTCCGATTATCGATGGCTCTTATGGTCTGTCATCAGATGCCCTGAAGCAACAGCATGCATGCTGTGTGCAACTGCAGTATAGCCCTCATTCAGCTTGGATCGCTATATTCCATAAACCAGGCATGTCCAAACTGCGGCCCTCCAGCTGTTGTGAAACTACATATCCCAGCATGCCCTGACACAGTTTTGCTATCAGAGAATGCTAAAGCTGCGTCAGGGCATGCTGGGATGTGTAGTTTCTCAACAGCTGGAGGGCCGCAGTTTGGACATGCCTGCCATAAACGCAAATCATCCGATTATCAGAAGACTGCACGTGCACAAAAGCTGCATTGCGCTCACCGTGCGATTGCAGTCTCAGTGAAATGAAACTGTAGAGTGGTTGACCATGTGTGTCATGGCCATTTTTGGGGCATGTATCTGACATAAGCTGCAATCGCTTACGATTAAAAACATGGTGCTGGTGCGACTGCATCCCTTTATTCTGAGTAGGCACGGGTCTCCCGCAACTGGTAGTTTCTGCGTATGGATCGCACCTCTGAGACTGCATACGCGGAGTTGTAATCGCATCGGTGGGCGTCTTTTAACATTTCTGGGCATCGCTTTACATTTTGCAGTGGCAGTTTTGAGACAATTGCATCTCAGTATCAGTAGTGATCCATGCTGAATGAGGGCCTATGTTCCCTGTAAATACCCATGATCCGCCTATTACATGTCCATGATCACAGATTTAGGTCACGCCCAGGACAAGCCCTGGCTTGTTGCGTGCACCAGCTTTAGGCTCTGCCGGGCAATGTAATGAAATCTTTGCACGTGCACAGTGGGGCTTTCCACTGAACAGCGCATGCACAGTATTCTGATCATCACTCCTAAAGTGCACTTGTACAATTGCGTCCATCTCTGAGTCAGGCCCCCTGTGTGCTGACATGTTACATTTCTCCTATTGCTGATTATTACATCAATATAAAATATCCCCCACCACAATTTATAAATATATATTGCAGTGGCATCCCAGCAATACTCTGCTGCCTCGGCAACAATAAGATCTAAGGGGTATATTTACTAAAGATCAAATTTCATTTATTTAGATCGATTTCAAATCAATGTGTTTTAGGAGCTAAAATTTATATTTACTACCATCTAAAAAACGGGATCCGGTCTGAAGATCGACAGTATCTAGGTCGACAATGTTTAGGTTGACCACTATAGGTCGACAGTCACTAGGTCGACATGGATGGAAGGTCGACAGGGTTTCTAGGTCGACATGTGCTAGGTCGACAGGTCTAAAGGTCGACATGAATTTTTCACATTTTTTTTCTTTTTTTGAATTTTTTCATACTTAACGATCCACGTGGACTACGATTGGAACGGTAAAGTGTGCAGAGCGAAGCGGTAGCGGAGCGAAGGCACCATGCCCGAAGCATGGCGAGTGAAGCGAGCCATGCGAGGGGACGCGGTGCACTAATTTGGGATCCCGGTCACTCTACGAAGAAAACGACACACAAAAAAAAAAAAAAACCTCATGTCGACCTTTAGACCTGTCGACCTAGCACATGTCGACCTAGAAACCCTGTCGACCTTCCATCCATGGCGACCTAGTGACTGTCGACCTATAGTGGTCGACCTAAACATTGTCGACCTAGATACTGTCGATTTGATGAACCACACCCCTAAAAAACAATATAAAAAAATCTTCTGTCAGTAGATGTGCTTTTAGCACCAGTAACACAACACTGGCGAAGATCAAGTGCCATTGATTTTAAATTTAACTAAATCTATTAAATTCGTCAGTTTTCCAGGCTAGTCTTAAGAATACTTACCTACAGTTAAAGTTTCCTCTCCGGGTGAAGCATGCAGAGGAGATTATAGGTAGGCGAAGATGGGGGCAGGGCTGGACTAATTGCGTCATTTAGCCCCCACTCCATCACAGTAAAATGGTACAATTCATACATATTTTAGTAGGGGCAGAACTAAAAGGGCACAATTACCATAGGATCACCTCCTTAGGCCCTGCCCCCTCCTCAGTGATCCACAAATTACTGTTATTATTCTTCCAATTCTGCCCACGTAACTAGGATGTAGGAAGGATATGGGAGGAGTGCCCACTTTTCCAGTGGTGCAGGGGACTACAAATGTGTCCTGTAGGCTTCGAGAGAATAGGCAAGTATGGTCTCAAGATTTAATTTCAGGTACAGTGGAAATGGTTGCAAACTGTCGTTCAACCTTTGGCCCGTGGCATACATTTCAGCTGGCAAGCTGGTAGCAGCGGCAAACACGCCAACTCTTACTGGGAGGCCAGAAGAGCCTCCTTAAATTTGGGACTCTCTGGGTTACCGTACTTTTGCACTATGCTATTAAATAATTGTTTCAGAATGTGCTTCTTTGTTAAACCATCAAACACACAGGTAAAGTTTGTGGAATAAACTTTACTGTGACCAGGGCATGGCAAACTTCATTACATAACATAAAATGGAGAATAAATATGAAATATATGAGTGCACTTACACAATAAAGAGAGTCACTTATGTAACATTTAGGGAGTTATTCAGATCCCATAGCAACTGCTACAGGATGCGCAAAGTAAAGATTACCGGTACTTTGCACATACACAGTGGGAGGGAGGAGGCCAGGGATCTTCGTCTTAGGTTAGAGATTTCCTGGCCTCTGTGATGGGTGGGCTTGCAATGCACCATACAGATGGAGCCTCCATTATCTTGGCTGTTTCTCCACCTAAACGGAGATTTAGTCGCACCTAGGCGATAGCTTAGGTTGCTGAGTTTAATCACGGACAGGCACGTTGAGGCACGACTACATACTCAGCATGCAATACATATCACCACTGGGTGGCTAATGCTCCACTACTCCAGTACTTTAGATTGAATAGCGGCGGATTGATCTACAAGCTCTGTAATGTTAATATACAGTCCTGTACTACGTGCTGTACAAACAGATGGTGAGCAATGGTCAGACGGAGAGAGTAATAAAAAAAATAGTTTATACAGATGCAAACGAACATGTTAAATCACTTCTCAATTGCCGTGTTACTGCACGTGAGCATCCAAGTCCCGTAGACAAAGCAATAAAGTAAAAATTAAAATAGTGTGTGCAGACGCAACTAATGTGTGAAAGCAATAATGTAGTTCATTGACTTTAAAGTATGTACAGTACACTGTATGTTTTGTACGATATGAGCGTCCAAATCCCCTAACTGCATAAACGAACACCAATGGGAAGGAATCACTGCTTGCAGTACTTCTACACATGAGCTTGTGTAACTTCCATGAAGTGGTGTGGGCAAGCGGTGAAGGCACCCGCCTCCCATGCTTAGAGTCCAGGGTTCGAGTGCGAGTGTATTTTCATTTTTTCTGACACTAACTTTATTAATGTTATTATTTTTTTTTATCTATTGTAATATAGCTTCACATTTACTAGAAGTGTGCACACAGGTCTTACATAAATCAGGGTAAATCTGCAGGAGCGTCTGATTCCACTATCTAAAATACACAGCAGTAATGAGGACCTGTAGACATACCAATAAATATAAATTAGTGTATCCTGACGCAATTAACTGTGCAAGCAACACAGTACTGTAGATCATCAGCAATAGAGCATCTGTGTTGTACTTTATGAGAAGGGATCACTGCTACTGTACCATTTACACATCTATCAAAGCAACTGCAGTTCTCTACCTGATTTTCATATACAGTACAGTATTGTGTTGTACATTTATTGTAACCTGACCTCCCTCCCTGTCTACTGTATGAACTGTGCAGGCTCCCAGGGGGGAAGTGGGATGGGGGTAGGGGGAGGTGGTGGCTAAATACTGTGTTTAAAGACAAGGCATAATCAAAACCAATGGGAACTGACGTCCTGGGCGCAAGGTGAACAACCTGGGATGCCTGGGATGCACGCCATCTGGAATGCACGCCGTCTGCGACACAGCACGTCATTCTATGCTATTATGGCTACCAGGGATCGTCCCTATTCATTTCGGGAGCTCCGACTCCTCGTTTGCTGGCGGGATTAAGCTCTCGCCAGCAACGAGGAGAAAGTTAGAGCTTACCGGAGGTCACGCAGGACGATCCTCCGGAAATATAATCGGAGTCGGATGGTCAGGTCACTCCAAAGGCAATGGAGTGACCTTGTCCAGAGAACCCCAAGACGCCTGCAGGCCATTCGTGACTGTAAGTACAGTACAGTAAATTGCTGTACTTTAAGTTACTGTAATTACAGGTATAGGTACTGTATAAAACAGGGCCTGCTGTAGCAGCAGGTATTTGGTCTATACAGTACCTGTGGTAAAGAAATGATTAAACAAGGTGCAAAAGTTAACCAGGGTCAAAAGGTCAATTTTCTTTATACATTTTCCCAACTTTTTTTGCATTTACTATCCATGTCAAAAACTACACCGCCTAGGTCAACACACCTTAGGTCAACACCAATTGGTTGACAGTTACTACAGTAGGTCGACACCAGATATAGGTTGACATGGCCATTAGGTCAACATGAGTTTTTGAAATAGTTTTCTTTTTTCTAAAACTTGTTTATACAGTTCTTTACGATCCACGTGGGCTACGATTGTGAATAGTAACCTGTGCCGACCACAGCGAGGCACCTTGGCTGAAGCATGGTAAGGGGACATGGGGCACTAATTGGGGTTCCCATTCACTTTACGAAGTCACAACACCCAAAAAAACATAAAATACTCATGTTGACCTTTTTCCATGTCGACCTTGATGCCTTTCCACAAATTGGGGTTAAAAAACTGTTTTCAAACATTGAGTGTCGCCCTTTTGACTGTCGACCAAATGACTGTCTATCTTTTTAATGTCTACAGTATCTTCTGTATTACAACCATAGCAGAATTATTGTTTGCCTTAATGTACTGTAAATGACAGTCAGGTGCTGTATGGTGAGGTTCTAAGGGGCATTCATGTTGCAGATTGTGTTCTAAGGGACATTTGTGTTTCAGATACTGTAGTATTCTAAGGGGATTACTGTGGTACAGTACAGTAGATTGTATTCTAGGGGCATTACTGTGGTACAGTAGATTGTAATCTAGGGGCATTACTGTGGTACAGTAGATTGTATTCTAATGGCATTACTGTGGTACAGTAGATTGTATTCTAAGGGCATTACTGTGGCAGGTACTGTAGTATTCTAAGGGCATTACTGTGGCAGATTGTATTGTAAGGTAGATTTGTGTTTCAGATCGTATTCTAAGGGCATTACTGTGGCAGAATTTATTTTAAGGGACGTTACTGTGGCAGAAATTATTCTAAGGTACATTACTGTGGCCTAATATGTTATGAGGTGCATTACTCTTGCATAATGTGCTATAAGGTTCATGACTGTGGCAGATCTCTACTTTGTGACGTAATGTGAATATACTACTGCACTACTGTGAAGTACAGTAACGTGAATAAGGTGCTCTACTGTGTGACACAACGTGAATCAAGGGCAGTACTGTGATGTGAATAAACTGCACTACTGTGACATAAATAATATGGATTCAGGTGAGTGCTGCATCATCTGTCCTGAAATCAATTTATACTGTAATGAACAGTACTGAGATGGTTGAGGATGGGAGGGCCGCATGTTGATGTGTGTCATAATGTTTATAAGGCTAATTCTAATGTGTGTCACAATGTCTATAAAGGTAGTGTTCTGTCTAATGCCCTGGACCAATTGTACTGTACTGTAGCAATACTGTAAGTGTATGTCACATTTAAAAATTTGTCCCTTAAGATTTTAAGACGGTACAGTACACTATGCCCTCCTGAGTGATTAGGTGCAGGGTACTAGAATGAACAATTCCATTGATTGTGATGTCATAAAGATGCTGTCAATGTTGAATTTCATTGACTGTACAGTATGCTGCCATTATACTGTATACTGTATATATATTTTTTACAGGGCTGGAAGCACGACGGCAGGGAAGGCGGGAAAGGTGCCACCGAGCTTGTAAGTATTGTCAAGTACAGTAGTGTACATACAGTAGAGGTTTATACAGTATTTTCAATGTGTCCCACCCCCCTGTCCTGACCAGCCCGGATAACTCACCGCAATCCGGATGGGAGGGAGGGTAGGACACTTCCTGTGAGATCCGGCAGCCGGGAAGTGCAGGACAACGATGAGGTCCAGCGGGTGGGCGGTTGGCTGTCTTTTCTATCATGCATTGCTGTTATTAATCTGCTACATTATCATGCATGCACTGGCAATATTGACTGTATATATATCAAGGGCACCAGCACATGCAGTCTCTAATGGTTAGGTAAACCAATGTGGTGGCTGGCCACACCCATATGCACGGGCCCCTTCCACTGTATCTCCCCTGGTAGGCCCTTCATGCCCCAATCCAACACTGAGTGCAAGGGGAGGTGAGTTTCTCCCCGGCATAAGAGTGGATTTAGTGAGGGGGATATAGGGCTTCGGGATGGTGTGGAAGGGCTGGCAATGCATGAAACAGGCTGTGGGCTGTGTGGGGTAGGAAGGAGAGATACTGTACTGCATACTGTACTGTACATACTGTATATTTTAAACTGTATAATTTATACACTACAGCATCACTTATGGTACTGTTATATTTTTTATTCACAGTACCGCCGCCACCTGGCCACCCGCAGACCTCCCATGCTGATGAGGAGGAGCTAGGCCCCAGTACAGCCGGTAAGTACCCTACTCTCCGATTTCTGCCTTGCTTCCCAGTGACATTGTGTAATGAGAATTCTGGTGTGACTGTCATCATTACACTACTGTACAGTACATGTGTCCTGGATACTGTACAGTACATGTTACATATTGACAGCTTCACTTACGGTACTGTTATTTTTTGTTTTCACAGTACTCCCGCCACCTGCCCGCCCGCAGCCACCCCAGGCCCAGCAAGTGGAGGAGGAGAAAGTGCCAGGCCTCAGCGCAGCCAGTAAACACACTACACTCCGATTTCTGCCTCACTTCATAGTGGCATTGTGTAATGAGAATTCTGCTGTGGCTGTCATCATTACACTACTGTACAGTACATGTGTCCTGGATACTATACAGTACATGTTACAAATTGACAGCTTTACGGTACTGGTATTTTTTTCCACAGTACCGTCACCACCTGCCCGCCTGCAACTACCCCAGGCCCAGCAAGTGGAGGAGGAGGAGAAGGCGCAAGACACCAGAGCAGCCGATAAGCTGCCTCGCTTCCCAGTGGTATTGTGTAACGAGAATTCTGGTGCGACTGTCATTTTGACACTACTGTACATGTGTCGGGGATACTGTACAGTAAATGTTAGAAATTCACAGCTTCACTTACAGTACTGTAATTTTTTTTTTCCACAGTACAACCGCCACCTGCCCGCCCGCACCCACCACAGGCCCAGGAGGAGGAGGAGGCACCGCCAGGCCCCAGCTCAGCAGGTAAGCACATTTCTCTCCAATTTCTCCCTCTATTCCCAGTGGTATTGTGTAACAAGAATTCTGGTGCGACTTTCATGACTTAGGAGAGTTACAGTAGGTTTAGGCACCAGGGAGCACTTAGGATTAAGCACCAAGGTAGAGGTTTAGGTTTAGGCTGCAGGAGGGGAGCTTTTGGGTTAGAAGGGAAGGGGGTACTATCAGTGGTGCAACTAGAATTTTTTTCTTAGTGGTACTGATAGTTAAAATGGGTGTTGTCATGTGTCACGAGGGGGAGTGGTCACACAAAACTAGGGGAGTTGCTACTTGACAATAGAGGCCTGGCCACACACCATAATGCCCCTTACACATTATGCCACACACCGTAATGCCCATTATACAGTACATTATGCCACACAACATAATGCTTTATGTATTATTATACCACACACCGTACTGTATTATGCCACACACAGTTATGCCACTGACACAGTTTTATGTCCCACACACAAAAATGCCCCTAATAAATTATGCCCCAGTGGAGGGCTGATGGTACTGCGTACCACCACCAAATTTCTTAATGGTACTCTGTACCACCCCGTACACCCTACTTTCAGCACTAGGCACTATACAGGAACCTGATCCTAAGGACGCCGGATGAAGTGAGTACAGTATACACTGTACAGCCAGGGAAGGGAGAGTTAGGTTTAGGCACCAACAGGGGGCACTTAGAGTTAAGCACCAAAGGGGAGGTTTAGGTTTGGGCTGCAGGAGGGGAGATTTTGGGTTAGAGGGGAGGGGGGTACACTATACAGTACTTAATAAACCCCTGTGAGGATTTTTGCATTTTTTCAATCGGGCTGCCGTCATCGGGGTACTGAGCGCCGGCATACTGAATGCCGGTGATATCATATATTTTATGCTTTTGTTTTTTTATCTCATTATTTACAGTACTGTATTTCATTGTACTTTAGCTTACGTTACAGTGTTATTTTTCCACAGTACCTCGTTCCCCACCACCTCAGGAGCATGCCGGCCAGGAGGAAGGGAGCTCCGGCAGTGGTAATCATTATTATTGTTACAAACTAGTGATGAGCGGGTTCGGTTCCTCGGAATACCAACCCCCCCGAACTTCACCCATTTTACACGGGTCCGAGGCATACTCGGATTCTCCCGTATGGCTCGGTTAACCCGAGCGCACCCGAACGTCATTATCCCGCTGTCGGATTCTCGCGAGATTCGGATTCTATATAAGGAGCCGCGTGTCGCCGCCATTTTTCACTTGTGCATTGGAAATGATAGTGAGAGGACGTGGCTGGCGTCCTCTCACTTTGTTTCAGGGGGCTGCAGTGCAAATATCTTTATTCTGGGGACCAGCAGTATTATAGGAGGAGTACAGTGCAGAGTTTTGCAGACCAGTGACCACCAGTATACGTTGTCTGCCTGCAAAACGCTCCATATCTGTGCTCAGTGTGCTGTATATATCTGTGCTCACACTGCTTTATTGTGGGGACTGGGGACCAGCAGTATTATATAGGAGGAGTACAGTGCAGAGTTTTGCTGACCAGTGACCACCAGTATATGTTGTCTGCCTGAAAAACGCTCCATATCTGTGCTCAGTGTGCTGCATATATCTGTGCTCACACTGCTTTATTGTGGGGACTGGGGACCAGCAGTATTATATAGGAGGAGTACAGTGCAGAGTTTTGCTGACCAGTGACCACCAGTATTATACGTTGTCTGCCTGAAAAACGCTCCATATCTGTGATCAGTGTGCTGCATATATCTGTGCTCACACTGCTTTATTGTGGGGACTGGGGACCAGCAGTATTATATAGGAGGAGTACAGTGCAGAGTTTTGCAGACCAGTGACCACCAGTATACGTTGTCTGCCTGAAAAACGCTCCAAATCTGTACTGCATTGTAGTATATAGTAGGAGTATAGTGCATAATTTTGCTGACCACCAGTATATAATATATAGGAGTACGGTACAGAAGGCCCCTGCTCAACCTACCTCTGTGTCGTCAAGTATACTATCCATCCATACCTGTGGTGCATTTCAGTTTTGCACAGTTTGCTGACCACCAGTATATAATATATAGCAGTACGGTACAGTAGGCCACTGCTCTACCTACCTCTGTGTCGTCAAGTATACTATCCATCCATACCTGTGGTGCATTTCAGTTTTGCACAGTTTGCTGACCACCAGTATATAATATATAGCAGTACGGTACAGTAGGCCACTGCTCTACCTACCTCTGTGTCGTCAAGTATACTATCCATCCATACCTGTGGTGCATTTCAGTTTTGCACAGTTTGCTGACCACCAGTATATAATATATAGCAGTACGGTACAGTAGGCCACTGCTCAACCTACCTCTGTGTCGTCAAGTATACTATCCATCCATACCTGTGGTGCATTTAAGTTTTGCACAGTTTGCTGACCACCAGTATATAATATATAGCAGTACGGTACAGTAGGCCACTGCTCTACCTACCTCTGTGTCGTCAAGTATACTATCCATCCATACCTGTGGTGCATTTAAGTTTTGCACAGTTTGCTGACCACCAGTATATAATATATAGCAGTACGGTACAGTAGGCCACTGCTCTACCTACCTCTGTGTCGTCAAGTATACTATCCATCCATACCTGTAGTTCATTTAAGTTTTGCACAGTTTGCTGACCACCAGTATATAATATATATAGCAGTACGGTACAGTAGGCCACTGCTCTACCTACCTCTGTGTCGTTAAGTATACTATACATCCATACCTGTGGTGCATTTCAGTTTTGCACAGTTTGCTGACCACCAGTATATAATATATAGCAGTACGGTACAGTAGGCTACTGCTCTACCTACCTCTGTGTCGTCAAGTATACTATCCATCCATACCTGTGGTGCATTTCAGTTGTGTGCAGTATATATAGTAGTAGGCCATTGCTATTGATACTGGCATATAATTCCACACATTAAAAAATGGAGAACAAAAATGTGGAGGGTAAAATAGGGAAAGATCAAAATCCACTTTCACCTCGTGCTGAAGCTGCTGCCACTAGTCATGGCCGAGAAGATGAAATGCCATCAACGTCATCTGCCAAGGCCGATGCCCAATGTCATAGTAGAGAGCATGTAAAATCCAAAACACAAAAGTTCAGTAAAATGACCCAAAAATCTAAATTAAAAGCGTCTGAGGAGAGGCGTAAACTTGCCAATATGCCATTTACGACACGGAGTGGCAAGGAACGGCTGAGGCCCTGGCCTATGTTCATGGCTAGTGGTTCAGCTTCACATGAGGATGGAAGCACTCATCCTCTCGCTAGAAAAATGAAAAGACTTAAGCTGGCAAAAGCACAGCAAAGAACTGTGCGTTCTTCTAAATCACAAATCCCCAAGGAGAGTCCAATTGTGTCGGCTGCGATGCCTGACCTTCCCAACACTGGACGGGAAGAGGTGGCGCCTTCCACCATTTGCACGGCCCCTGCAAGTGCTGGAAGGAGCACCCGCAGTCCAGTTCTTGATAGTCAAATTGAAGATGTCACTGTTGAAGTACACCAGGATGAGGATATGGGTGTTGCTGGCGCTGAGGAGGAAATTGACAAGGAGGATTCTGATGGTGAGGTGGTTTGTTTAAGTCAGGCACCAGGGGAGACACCTGTTGTCCGTGGGACGAATATGGCCATTGACATGCCTGGTCAAATTACAAAAAAAAATCACCTCTTCGGTGTGGAATTATTTTAACACAAATGCGGAAAACAGGTGTCAAGCCGTGTGTTGCCTTTGTCAAGCTGTAATAAGTAGGGGTAAGGACGTTAACAACCTCGGAATATCCTCCCTTATACATCACCTGCAGCGCATTCATCATAAGTCAGTGACAAGTTCAAAAACTTTGGATGACAGAGGAAGCAGTCCACTGACCACTAAATCCCTTCCTCTTGTAACCAAGCTCCTGCAAACCACACCACCAACTCCCTCAGTGTCAATTTCCTCCTTACACAGGAAAGCCAATAGTCCTGCAGTCCATGTCACTGGCAAGTCTGACGAGTCCTCTCCTGCCTGGGATTCCTCCGATGCATCCTTGAGTGTAACGCCAACTGCTGCTGGCGCTGCTGTTGTTGCTGCTGGGAGTCGATCGTCATCCCAGAGGGGAAGTCGGAAGACCACTTGTACTACTTCCAGTAAGCAATTGACTGTCCAACAGTCCTTTGCGAGGAAGATGAAATATCACAGCAGTCATCCTGCTGCAAAGCGGATAACTCAGGCCTTGGCAGCCTGGGTGGTGAGAAACGTGTTTCCGGTATCTATCGTTAATTCACAGGCAACTACAGACTTGATTGAGATACTGTGTCCCCGGTACCAAATACCATCTAGGTTCCATTTCTCTAGGCAGGCGATACCGAAAATTTACACAGACCTCAGAAAAAGAGTCACCAGTGTCCTAAAAAATGTGTCCAAAACGCGTCCGAATCCAAAACACGGGCGCGGAACCGAATCCAAAACCAAAACACAAAACACGAAAAATGTCCGGTGCACATCACTATTACAAACACACTATTTTCCTACAGTATTACTGTCATTTTTTATTTTACAATATGTGTTATCTTTTGCACACAGACAGCTTTGTAAATGACACAGAGGTGGAGGAGCAGGAGGAGGAGCCTTCTGCCCACCTCGGTAAGTAGTGTAATCTACAGTACTGCACTGTACATTGGGGGTAATTCCAAGTTGATCGCAGCAGGATTTTTGATAGCAATTGGGCAAAACCATGTGCACTGCAGGGGAGGCAGATATAACATGTGCAGAAAGAGTTAGATTTGGGTGGGTTATTTTATTTCTATGCAGGGTAAATACTGGCTGCTTTATTTTTACACTGCAAATTAGATTGCAGATTGAACACACCCCACACAAATCTAACTCTCTCTGCACATGTTATATCTGCCTCCCCTGCAGTGCACATGGTTTTGCCCAATTGCTAACAAAAATCCTGCTGCGATCAACTTGGAATTACCCCCATTGTGTTCTAGCAATGGGTTGGGTTAGCGTGACCGACGGAGGCATTCTGAATGTTGGGATTCCGACAGCCGGTATTTAAAATACCAAAGGACAGTCATTCTGCTCCTATTATGAATGTCTCTCTGCCTCCTGTACTCTACTTCCTGTAGCACTGTACTACTGTAAAATATTGTACAATACTGTAGTACAGTAGTACTGTAAATAATGTAAAATTGGACTTTTAATTTCTGGTTTATAATTTTTTTTTATATTCAACACAGATATCGTTTACATGGAGCCGGAGGAGTCCCAGTGTAGTAAGTACAGTAGGAATTTATCTAGCCCATTCTTAAAAGTATTGACTAAGTCTGCCTTTACTACTCTCTCAGGCAGGGAATTCCTAACATGTATTGTCCTTACTGTGAAGAATCCTTTTCGCCTCTGTGTGTGAAATCTTCTCTCCTCCAACCTGAGCGGATGTCCACGTGTGCTCTGTGTCGATCTTATCAAAAACAGATCCTCCACAAGCTCTGTGTATTGTCCCCTTACTGTATATATTTGTAAATGTCAATCATGCCCCCTCTTAATCTCTTCTTTTCCAATGTAAACATGCCTATCCTAGCAAGCCATTCCTCATATTCCAGCGACTCCATCCCCTTGATCAGTTTGGTTGACCGCCTCTGAACCATTTCTAGTTCCACGATATCCTTTTTGTAGCATGGTGGCCAAAATTGTGCATTCTAACTCCCCTTCACTAGCCTAACCCACCAATCATACTCTGATTCCGGCCTTGGCATTCGGAATGTCTGGATCCCGACAGCCGGTATTTTAAATACAAGTATAGTATAGTACTGTACGTCCCCTACCACTGGACAGTCATTCTGCTCCTACTGTATTATGAATGTCTCTCTGCCTCCTGTAGCACTGTACTACTGTAAACTACTGTGCAATTTTGTTTTAACTGTACTCTATTTTGTTTATAATCTTTTTTCTTATTTTCCACTCAGTCTTTATCAGTGATAGCGAGGAGGAGGAGAATGAGGAAGATGAGGAGGAGAAGCCTTCACCCCAACTTGGTAAGTCATCTATAGTACTGTTCTGTACTGTAACATACTGTAGTAACATAGTTTCTGAGGCTGAAAAAAGACAATTTGTCCATCGAGTTCAAGCTACAGTATTTGTGGTCTCCTACGCTGTATTATTTTTAGGACTAATTTTATCTGCTGTGGATGACGACCATTGTGTTTATTCCTCTTTTTTTGACTATAGTGTGCGATATACCCACCATAACCCTGTATATCCTTATCCATAATTATACATTAATATTAATTTATAATACATAACTGGGATCAAGTTAGGAATTCTCTTCTGAGTTGTTAAACTGTATTGTGTAGCTGACCTGGTATTCAACTGTATATTGCATTATTTGTAACTATCCACATGTACATTACAGTAAGTCATCTATAACATTGCAGTTACTGCTTATAGAGTAAAAGATTTTATTCATTATATGGTCTTTGGTTCATTACAAATGAGGGTAAAAATAATTTGAATTTTTAAATCATATGTACAGTAAAGGTATAATGCAATATAGTTTAAGTAACGAGGTAAGTAATATGGAATGGAGAGAAGTATTGTATTGTATCCCAATAATTAATTATAACAATTATTATTGGTATAAAGGTTATTTTGTGTGACTATCAGACCCCCAGAGGGATGGGGAGGAGTACAAACAACCCCAGGCAAAAGGTATACACTTTAACATTAATCATGTCTTCTCTTAATCTCCTCTTTTCCAATGTAAACATGCCTAGCCTAGCAAGCCTTTCCTTGTACAGTATTCAAGCTTCTTCATCCCCTCGATCAGTTTGGTAGTCCGTCTCTGAACCTTTTCTAGTTCCACGATATCCTTTTTGTAGTATGGTGCCCAAAATTGTGCACAGTATTCAAGATGTGGCCTCACTAGGGATTTATATAATGGGAGTATAACAATCTCATCCCTTGCATCAATTCCCTGCTTAATGCATGTTAATATCTTACTTGCCTTCTTAGCTGCAATCCTACTGTACTTTGGGTACCGCTGCTATTGTAATTTTGTTATCTACTATACAGTATGTGAACGCCTAAGTCTTTTTCCAATACAGAATTCCCTAATTTTAACCCATTTACAGTACAGTAGTGTGTACTGTACTATAGGTGGTATTTTTATTCTTGCTACCAAAGTGCATTACTGTACCTTACACTTGTCTGTATTGAACCTCATTCTCCATTTTGCTGCCCATGCTTCCAGTTTAAATAAGTCGTTCTGAAGAGACCCTTCGAATTTATAACCTTACATAGTTTGGTATCATCTGCAAAATTTTACACCATGCTCTCTCTAATCCTACTGCTACAGTAGATCATTTATGAAAATGTTGAACAATAGTGGTCCAAGTACAGACCCTTCTGGCACTCCACTTACAGTAGTACTTCAGTCCAATTTGAAAAAGTTCCATTTATCACAACTCGGTGCTCCCTCCGCATATTGGGGGTCATTCCGAGATGATTGTAGCTGTGCTAAATTTAGCACAGCTACGATCATTCACACTGACATGCGGGGGGATGCCCAGCACAGGACTATCCCGCCCTGCATGTCAGTGCCGAGCCCACCCCTTGCAGAAGTGCAAAGGCATCGCACAGCGGTGATGCCTTTGCACTTCAGGAGTAGCTCCCGACCAGCGCAGCTTTAGCGTGCTGACCAGGAGCTACTCATCGCTCCCCGGCCCGCAGTGGCTGCGTGTGATGTCACGCAGCTGCTACAGCCCGCCCCCCATTTTGTCCGGCCACACCTGCGCCGCCATTCCGCCCCTCCTGCCCAGCAACCACCTCTGCCTGTCAATCAGGCAGAGGCGATCATAGTGGCCCGACGGCCTTCGGATGTCTGGCATGCGCCGGCGCACTGTGGCGCCAGCGCATGCGCAGTTCTGACCCGATCACACCGCTGCGATAAACTGCAGCGTGTGATCGGGTCAGAATGACCATCATTGTCCTTACTGTGAAGAACCCTTTTCGCCTCTGTGTGCGAAATCTCCTCTCCTCCAACCTGACTCAATTTTTTTTATATTTAATAACTGAAATCGTGTCGAAAAGAGTATTTCATGGAAATTTTGCTTTCATAGGCTCTTCACTGGCACAGGCTGCTAAGGAGAAGGAGCAGCAGCAGCCTCCCTCCCCCACCACACTACATGCACGTTTCACATAGGCTTTGTCAGAGCAAGACGAAGCCTATGTGAAATGTGCATGTGGGTGTTTCAGAGCGGCGCCAGCACGCCAGCTCATTCACTATGTGTCAACACTAATACGAAATACCAATATGTCTGTGCAATATTTTTTCTAATTTAAGATATTTGTACTATTGAGTGTACTACGTGGAGCACGATTGAGAGATAGGGCCGCAAATAGGACAAGTGCTTACTGAAATACTTTACATATGGCAATATCCGTTTAATAGCGGGACTCCCATGTTAAGCAAATGGCAGAGCTGTATTCCTAACATATAAATATGAGCATACTCTGCTGAATTGAATCAGTATATTACACAGGTTTATCCTGACACATGCTTGATAGATTTTATGTAACAAACAGATACAGTGAATAGCTTATACCTGTTCAATAGAAAAAGCTAAAAAGGTAGAGCTGCATTTCTGACACACAAACGCGAGTACACTCTGCAGCATTGTATCAGTATGTCATACAGATTTACCCTGACATCTGCTTGAAGTACTTTGTGTATTAAGCAGACACAGTGAACAACTTGTGTCTGCTTGATAGCAAAAACCTGTAACTTTAGTTGCAACTGTTGCAACCTTTGAGACAGCAACAGAATAGTTACATTGGAAAGGAACAAATGAGCTGCAATTGCCACACCATATGAGATAATAATTGGATATTAAGAATCATAAGTGACAAGTCTGCAGCAGTATCCTAACATTGGTTAGAGACACCTAATATAGTGAGCGGACAGAGTGAATAGTTCATGTCTGCTTGGCATAAAAAGGGTATTTAACTCTAATCAAGCTGTATGACATAATGATAGAAAAGTTACATTGTATAATTAATTAATTTATTGGATCAGTCACATTTATACCTTGAAAGATAGTGATTGTGAATATAACAACCATATGATTAGCATCAATGTGTCATAGTATGCCTCTACCACAAGCAGCAATAGCTCTGATGAAGGTGTGGCATTATGAGGTTCACTGTACTCTGATACACCTTATACAATACTGTTGATAATTATAGCAGTTTCACAGCTTTTGATTCCCAACCATACAAAATAATATAGTAATTGGGAATAAAGTAACCAGAACACAACAACTGGTGTGTTACACTCTATTTCAGGAAACCGAGAGCAATATGCTCATCTGACACTCAGATATGAGATCAAGATACATATGTCTGGGAATCTACTATTAACATCGTAGATAATATGGTAGAGAGTGCCCCAATCAATCTCTAGAGACAGTCCAATATTAGCGAGACATTATTGATGTAATTGTGCTGTCATAGGGATTTAATACCGTAAAACTTGTCCCATAAATACAAATTAGATTGCATTACTCATATGCCCGGGAATATATTCCAATGGTGTCAGATGTTACTGACTCAATTATTATTGAAGGGACAATAGCACATTCACTATATATAGAATAGGTGTGACTGGTTCCATGTATGTATGTATGAAAAGCCATGAGTATAGAATAAGGGTTTAAATACACACCCACATACCAACTGTTAGACATTGTTATATACCCCCTATAACCTGAATATATAATATCAGGTAATTCATAGGGCACCCTAGAGAATAAGGGTATAATTTAAGTAGTCAACAATTTTGAAATTGGCTTCATGAAGTTTTTGCACACACATAAAAATATGCAAATATAATAAAGACACACAAGTGAATTGATATTTATTTTTATTCAGTGTATTGTTTGTATTCTTTGTCTTTTTCACATCATTAGGCATTTTTAATTATATGATATTAAAAGTTAAATTTTAATTATACTTACCTTCTTGCTAAAGTGCGCCAACAAAGAGACAATCCTTTTCTTTCCAGTGTTTTTCTTCTACTTTATTGTCTATGGCAGCACCCCCTAGATAATATCATTAATTGATTCACAATATTAAAATTGGGGAACCGTATTGTTTATTCCAAGTATTGTCAACCTGATAGAAGTCTAGTGCAGAGGATTTCCATTTCCCCTTTTCCTCAATCTACTGCAAACACCTCTGTCTGATTGACAGGCAGAGGCGTTCGCGGGGAAGGCAGGGGGTGGTGATGGACTGCTGCTGGGACGGTGTGGGGAAATCGGGGTCGGGCCGTTTGCATTTTCGGAACGGCTGAGTGACATCACAGGCAGCCACCCCTATGTGAAAAATGGCAGCGGACCACCTGCATACGCAGCCTACCTGCAGCTGCAGGGGGTATTCCACAGTTGCTGTGACCACAATTAAATTGCGGTCGCAGTCGCTGAACAGGCCATTCAGTATGCTGGACGGCCTTGCCCTGAGATGGATGAGTATCCCCCACCACGCAATAGAAAGGATTGCAGATTCTGCTGTTTAGCAGAATCTGCATTCCTTACCGAATAACCCCCACTGCCATTAGTACACCTGATCCCGCCCATAGGCACACACATATACACTTACATACATACTGTCACACACAAAACACATACAGTACATATGATATACAGTACAGTCACACATACATAGTTACACACTTATTCACATACATAATCACACACTAATACACACATAAATACAGTAGATACTTATACACACACACACACAAACATACATACACATATAGTCACATACATAAATGCAGTCAAAGACACACATAGAGACAGACTATATAGTGTTTACCCCCCTCACTTCACAGAGAGGGTATACTCAATGCATGTACTTTAGTAGCTCCTTGTCCTCTCCCCCTCTCCTCCATGCTGCTGGGTTGCCTGGCACTGACTGAGTGCCGTGTAACCCCACCCTCCTGCTTACACTCCGTCCACTTCCCGAAGGTTAATGCCGTGCAGTGCAGTCCTGTGCCACCCCTCCCCTCCCTTAATCCGGATTGTACCTTGTGACAGTCTGTTACTGCTGGCTCCGGTGTCCAGCGGACACCTACAGCTCCCGGCAATTAGTGATTCTGGGAACTGTGGTTTATGTTGAGTCTGATTACAAGTACGGTGCGGTGCACTGCCACCTGACACTGGCGCCGGCACTAACAGACAGTCACCAAGTCTAACAGTACTACTAGATTCTACCCCCTCGCGGTGGATGGCACTGCCAGGCGGCGCCCCCTCCTTGCCTGACGCCCCTGGTGAGTGCCATCCTGGCCAATGGGTAGATACGCCCCTGCTGGTACTGTCATCCCAAAAATGACTAGTACAGTAACAGCAAAATAATGTCACTGTACTGTACAATATGCCTTCTTGAATGGAGTGTAAATGGGTAGCACATGCACATACTGTACAGTACTGTCCCTGTAGTCTACCCTACAGTACTGTACTTCGTAAATATGTACAGTATACATAATTCAAAATTTAAAAAGTCATAGTTTATCTATTTTTATAGTAAATTGACTAAAGATCTTTGATTATGCTCGCTACCTTTATCATAATCAGCAGTATATGGGCCACTTACAAATTTCCTGAAGGTCTGGGGCCCCTTGAAATCAAGGTGTCTGTCACAAGCATCCCATATTTTACCCACCTGTCACCGGACCTGGACACTAATGTACTGTTACTACACTTTTTACTGTATATCTTATAATATTTTTTTCTTTTAGCCAAAGACGAGGCGTGGCCAGAGTATATTTTCAGTAAATATACAGTAGCAATATTTAGCACTGTAATTACAGTATTTTTTTCTCCCAAATTGTTTTAAGTCAAACTAATATGACTAACTGTATTTTATCTTTTTACAGTCCGTCGCCAACCTGAGGAGGAGACAGAAGGTACAGTAATAAAAGAGAAATACGTAATGCACTGTACTGTACTCTAACTTACTGTAACATGTCTAACACTGAGCTGATCATCTCCACACCCTCTGACATAACCTTACAGTACATACTGTACATTCTCTCCTTTTACACCCTCTTCACTCCACAAATGCATGCTGCGTATCCTGACTACTGATTTCTTCCTTAAACTGACACCTCCAATATTTTGCAGAAGCTGCTCCCTACAGTACTGTACTGTATCTCTGGAATTCTCCAACTCTACAGTACTGTATATTAAACTTGAAACAGGCTCTCAAGGCCCACTTCTTCATCACACCCAGCCATCTTTCATCCTACCTGTCTCTTCCATACTGATGGTCTATCCCTTTCTGTCTTTATGCTCATTCTCTTTAGAATGTATGGGTTACAGTTAAATGCTGGCTGTCGGGGTAACAGTGACAATGTTGATAGCTGTAATCCCTGTGCTAAAGCTATGTTCCCACTTGTGGGTGTCCACGACACTCATAGAGTGAGAATAGATCCTGTGGGCAGCGATGCGAGTCACCAAGTCTGCCACGTGGTGAGAGCAGCAGGGCCACAAGGAGACTTGGAGTACTCATCCCTCTGCTGGCGTTCTAGCAGGAGGGATGTAGCTGTTGGGATATAGACAGCTGGTATCCCGTCCGGTGGGATTACGTATGCAATCCAAATGTACAGTGGGGGTGATTCAGACCTGATGGCTGCTGTGCATACGCACAGACCTGATGGCTGCTGTTCATACCGCAATGCTCACGCACGTTGCCAAACAGCAGCATCTCTACTGTATGCATTAAATTCCAAATGCAATTTAGAGTAACCTTGTCCAAAGTCTTTTGTCTGTTTAACTAAAGCCTAGATGGTCCAAGTGGTTCTTACAGTATCTTCCATCACAATCTATGTTTCTTTGTACAGTACCTACTGTATTACTAATAAAACATTTGCACCTTACACTTCTGAATGTTAGCAGACATTGAGATACTGTACAGTACAGTAAGAAGCTTGCTGGTACACAGTATGTGTTCTCTGCCGCAGGGGGGACTAGGAGGGGGTTGCTTAGAGTCAGGACAGCTTGGCACAAATACTGTACAGTAGCAGTCATACTGTACCTGCATTGACTGGCGCAAATCACTGTCCTTACAAATTCCTTGTTGTAACACAGGCTACGATTATCATTCTGGGAGATTTGATTTACTGTACTGTATGATGCAGGCGATTAGGAGATAAGAATTGCAATTTGGAGACTCCTGCAATATCCATGAGGGTAGGCAACTACTGTACTGTATGAACCATCAGAATATGTGTGGAGAGGAATTACCCTCCACTGCATAAAGGAAGCGCTCAGTACAATTGTGCAAAGTTCTCAAATGCTTTTGTATTGCATAAAAGAATTAAAAACAAATACACTCATCATTTATAACCGTGTAACATACAGTGTTATACTGAAAAATGTAAGCACAATTGTGACTTGAATATTAATACAGTAATGTACAGTACCTAAAAAAATACTGTACAGTACAGTATGCAGCTTAGACAAATCACATTTCTTCATATTGGTGCTTATTAGAATTCATGTTACTCTAAAATAGCAAAGGTACTGTCTACAGTACCAGTGCTGTTTGAGAAACTAATGTCCAAGATTCTTGAGGGTGCATAGCCCCTCTGAGTTTGGGAGCCTGGTACAAGCATACTCCTTTGTCCCCGCTGTTGCCAGACCTAGCTGCTGTGTTCACCAGTGACTGACAGTACAGTACATGTCTGCCGAGTTGTGACATCATGCATGACATATTGTTACAGTCAGGGGGAGATAGGCCATAGGCCTCACCAGGAAGCTTTGCAGAGTGGTTACCGGGCTGTGACTGAGCTGCTTTTTTATCCTGATTCAAACAAAGGAAATTCTTCCCATTGAAAGTATACTCTGTGATTGGTGCCTGCCTGTGTAGGTGCATTCATCACTACAAAGCTGTTTCCTTGTTATCAGACTTGCTGTGTGGATCGTCTCCGGACTTTGAAACATCTCCTGCTAATTTGCTCTCTGTGTTCCTGCTGTTGAAATCTTCTGCTGGTCTCACTTGTTCCAGCTGGTTTCTACAGTTTCTCCATACAGTAATTGATTGGTAATTCTTTCATTTACTGTTTTCATTTATTTTACAGTAGCTACGCTCCTGCAGCTTTGCCCTGCATTATATAAAACTTGTGTGCACACTTCTATTGAATCTGAAAGTATAGTACAGTACAATAGATACAAAAATAAAAAAATTAATAAAGTGTCTGGAAGAAACTAACATGCATTCACACTTTGGGATTCGAACCCGGGACTCTAAGCATGGGAAGCTGCACACTTCACCACTCGGACACGTCACCGAATTACAGATGCAAAAGCCCATTGGTTTTGATTATGCCGTAATGGCTACGGGATTTGGACGCTAACATATCCCTAATATAAATAGACCACACTGTACCTGTAACACATTTGTTTGCGTCACTCTGTATACACTACTGGTTTTATTTGTAGATTTGTCTGCGGGACTTGGACGCTCATATATTCCTAACGTCAATAGACTATACTGTGGCTTTATCACATTTGTTTGCATCTGTATATACTGTACTACTGTATTTACGTCTGTACACTGTAATATACTGTATGACATACTGTAGCATATTGTAGCGTAATGAGACGCACCAGTAAAGTAGTTCTTACTATGTATTTCGGCATTGTATTTTAATGGAGAACACACGCATGTGTAATGGTGATTTTAAAAAGTGACATCTGGTGGATGATCGCAGGTATTGCACTTAAAGGTAACGCCAAATGCTCTGTGCGCCTCCCTACAACTAGGCACGCCTCCTTGTGCCCAGGCATGCTGCGTATGCCCGATCCCAACTAACGCCTCAGCCAGCCAAGATAATGGAGGCTCCATCTGTAGATGCTGCAAGCCACTGGATGGGAGTGAGAGATCCAATGCTGCATTCCAGAACAAAGATATGATCAATACCTCATCTTACAACAGATGCCTCCTGCTGCTTCACCATACAGCACTGTCACTGCTGCTTCCAAGGAAGCAGCAGATATAGCAACTCCAACCACATCTGAATTAGACCCTTAGTCCAAAGTTTCCCAAACTCCGCCATTACAGTCCATGTTTCAAGGATATACATGCTTGAGCACAGATGAATTAATGCAATTAGGGGAGCCAGATCTCTGCACATGCTGAGAGCTGCCCAGCACAGGGCAAGGCCGCCCAGCATGTGTAAGGATGCCTCCTGATGCATCTGCAATATAATTGCTGCGGAAGCGGAACTAAGGCTGACCAGCAGCCATTTTTTTTAAATAGCGGCTGCATGTGACATCACGCAGCCGCCGCAAAAACGGTCCTGGCCCACCCCCATTTTTCCAATGCCGCCCCACAACGCCATAACCTCAGCTCCGCAATGCCATTGCCTGTCAATGACATTGCGGTCGCATCCATCAGGGATTCGACCGCAATGTGTATGGCTGCGCATGCAAAGTTTGCTACCACCAGCAAACTACGCTGCGGGCTCCTATTGCGGCTCGGTCTGAATGACCCCCTTAGTACCTACAGTAAGTCAATTTGATCATTTAACCTTCTGGACTCAAGAGTGGATATCCTTAAAACCTGGACTGTAATGGCTGAGTTTAGGATACTGTAACTTAGCCTATAGATTTGCTATGTTAATCATCACCTATACAATTCCGGTTAGCACAGATTCATAAGTTCAGTACATAGAAGGAAGAAAATATACGTACATATACCATTTTATCATCCTATGTAAGAAGAAAGGAATGTCTTTTTCTTGTTCCAGTGATTGAAATTACTGTTATACAAAAGATAACAAATGTTTTATTTTACCCAACTATTGTGGTCAAAGTGTTTCACTGATTTGAACAGCGTCCAAAAGGTGAAACTTTTTCTTAATGATAATTCAATATTTTTTCAGCATAGACAACCTTTCTCTGATAAATTATTATTTAAGATATTCTCCAGTTCTACTTTTTGTTCAAAGTAAATTTCAGCATAGTTTTCATGGAACAGGTGCTAGAAACAGATGTACATGTTCTGCAGCAACATTAAAAAGGGACAGTTTGATTTATAGGTGTATTAAAATGACCCAGACACATTGATATAAAGCCAAATTTATGCTCAGGTCATTTTGCTTCAGTTGGGGAGATTTTTGCTCAAGGCACTTACACTGTCTCTTTTTTTTTTTAGGTAATCAGTTTTGTTGTACATTAAAACATGGTTTGATTTTCAGTGAAACAATGATGCATTAACTTTTAAATCAATTGACAGAAATACAACTGTCTACATGTATAATACATTTTTATTTAATAAAATCTTTATGATTTGAGCTACAGATGTGTCTCCCCTCATCTTTGCAGCGACTATTCGCACCCGGTTGCAAGGGGCATACGCACAATGCATTCCTATGTAATTCATATGCCACGGTCCGACCACTCTCTGCAAACAAGTTGCATTTGCCAATAATTGCCACACAGATGAGCTAGGACTCTTCTGTACTAAAACTTAATTTTACTGGCCAATTTAGAAATTCTTGACCACAGATATTACTCAGTGTATTGTGACTGTGACTCCAAATATCCAGAATCAGTAGTAGAACTTGTGTGTGCAGGGCCCAGGTGCAAAGTATGCTTTGAGCCCCCTCTTCCACCCCACCCCAAGTTTATAATATACCACATGGCAGAGCGTGAGAGGGAAAGGTAGTAGGTGACAAGGAGATGGGGATAGGGACAGGGTGTCAGTAAGAAGCAGTAGTTGACACCAGAAAGAAGCAGTGGGTGACAGGGAGAGAGTGATGGGAAAAGACAGTGGGTGAGAGGGAAAGGCAGTGGGTGACAGGCAGCAGGTGACAGAGAGAAGCATTGAGTGACCAAGAGATGGTGATGGGGAGAGGCAGGGGGTGATGCTAAAGAGAGACAATAGGTAACAGAGAGAGGGTGACAGACAGTGCTTTACAGGGAGAGGGTGACAAGGAGAGGCTGTGGGTGACATCAGGGAGAGGTAGTGCATGACAGGGAGAGAGTGATGGTAGAGGAAGTGGGAGCCAGGGAGAGGGCAACAAGGAGAGGCAGAGGGTGATGCCAGAAAGAGGCAGAGAGAGGGTGAATGGGAGAGGTGGTGGGTGACAGGGAGAGGCAGTGGGAGATACCAGGAAACGGCAGTGAATGACAGGGAGAGGGGATGTTGAGAGGCAGTTAGTGACCAGGAGAGGATGACATGGAGTTTGTGACAGAGAGAGGTGACAGGGAAAGGCAGTGAATGATGCTAGAGAGAGTAACAGGGAGAGAATACCAGGCAGTGGGTGATGGAGAGGGTGACAGACAGAATCAGTGGATGACAGAGAAGGTGACAGATAGAGGCAGTGGGTAACAGAGAGAGGGTGACAGTGAGAGGCAGTGGATGATGCCAAGGAGAGGCAGTGGGTGACAAAGAGAGTATGCCAGGCAGTGGGTGACAGAGAGAGGCAGCAGGTAATGCTGGGGAGAAGCAGTGGGTGACAGGGAGAGGATGCCTGACAGTGGCTGAGAGGGTGACAGAGAGACTCAGTGAGTGACAGTGAAAGAGTGAAAAGCAGTGGGTGGCAGGGAGAGGGAAACAGGGAGTAGGTGACAGGTAGTGGGTGATAGAGAGGAGCAGTGAGTGAACAAGAAGGGATGCCAGGCAGTGGGTGGCAGAGATGCAATGGTGACAGTAAGAGGTTGACCATGGGTGACAGGGAGAGGGTGATGGAGAGAGGCAGTGGGTGACAGGGAGAGGATGCCAGGCAAGCAGTTACAGAGAGGCAGTGGGTGATGCCAGGTAGAGGCAGTGGGTGAACAGGAGAGTGTGACAGGCAGTGTGTGACAGAGAGGGTGACAGGAAAAAGCAGTGGGTGACAGTGAGAGAGTGACAGGTAGTGTGTGACAGGGAGAGGCATTGGGGGATTCCAGGTAAAAACAGTGGTGACCAGGAGAGGATGACAGGCAGTGGTTGACTGAGAAAGGAAGTGGGTGACCAGGAGAGGATTACTGGCATCGGGTGACAGAGAGAAGAGGGGGTTAAAGGAAGATGGTGACAGGCAGTCGGTGATTGAAAGGGTGACAAACAGTGAGTGACTGAGAGAGGCAGTGGGTGACAGCAAGAGGGTAACAAGCAGTGGGTGATGGAGAGAGAAAATAGGTAGCAGGAAGTGGGTGACAAGGAGAGGCAGAGGGTGACAGGCAGTGGGTGATGGAAAGCGTGACAGGCAGTGGGTGACATAGAGAGGCAGAGGGTGACAGGCAGTGGGTGACAGGTCAGGAGTCTAGAACTGTAGCTAGGCTCCTCCTTGAGTTTTCACCCCAGGACAGTCACGAGATTGTGACATCTGATCCCCAGTGCTGGGACAAGACAACCTCAGCAAGCCGGTCAGTGCAACAGAAAGAAGAGATGGAAGGAATTGGGAGGAGAGGGGATCGTGGCCTCCTGCTCCAGCCAGATCACATTCAGGGCCCAATTCAGATTTGTATGCAAACCCGGTGGTTTACATACAAATGTGATGGTGTGGGGTCTGCGCATGTGCAGAACGGCTCTTGCAATATCGCTCACAGTCCCATCAGCCACAGCATGATTGACATGCTGTGTGGCATTTGGTGTGCGGAGCAGGGACAGACCTCAAACTGTTCTTCAAATCATTTTGAAGTCATGCTAGGGTCTGCATTGTCACAAAACTTAGTGGACCCAGGTGTCTGGGTCCATCGGCCAGCCTGTGTAAGAGTCAGCAATGGTGATTCAAGGTGGTATCTGGACTCCAGGTTGACACCAATAAGGCCGACACGCCTTAGGTTGACACCTGAAATCGGTTGACATGGACAAAAGGTCGACGTGGACAAGGTCGGCATGGAAAAATGTTGACTTTTTTCAATTTTTTTTTTTAACTTTTTCATACTTTACGATCCACGTGGACTACAATTGGGAATGGCAACCTGTGCCGAGCACAGAGAGGTACCTTGCCCGAAGCATGGCGAGTGAAGCGAGCCATGCGAGGGGACGCGGTGCACTAATTGGGGTTCCTGGTCACTTTACGGAGAAAATGACACACAAAAAACAAAACCTTATGTCAACCTTTTTCCATGTCGACCTTGTTCATGTTGACCTTTTGTCCATGTCGACCTATTTCAGGTGTCGACCTAAGGTGTGTCGACCAATTGGTGTTGTCCTAATTGGTGTCGACCCTGAGTCCCAGACCCTTCAAGGTTGTGTCCTCAGATGCAGCACTCAGATATCGCACATGTATGCAGGAGGTGTCTATTTCCTACAGACTCCTGCTGCATTTGAATTACACAGATTTGCATAGCTGCTTCCTTGTGGCTTTGTTACTCCATCTAAACATGAATTAGACAGTCAGACAACCACAGCTCCCCCCTCAGCTGCTATTGTTGGTATGTATTAGAGATGTGCACCGGAAATTTTTTTGTTTTTTTGTTTTGGTTTTGGATTCGGTTCCGCGGCCGTGTTTTGGATTCGGACGCGTTTTGGCAAAACCTCCCTTAAAAAAAATTCTCGGATTCGGGTGTGTTTTGGATTTGGGTTTTTTTTTTCAAAAAGCCCTCAAAAACAGCTTAAATCATAGAATTTGGGGGTAATTTTGATCCCATAGTATTATTAACCTCAATAACCATAATTTCCACTCATTTCCATTCTTTTCTGAACACCTCACACCTCACAATATTATTTTTAGTCCTAAAATTTGCACCGAGGTCGCTGGATAACTTAGCTAAGCGAACCAAGAGGGCGGCACTGCAGTGTCAGACAGGATGGCACTTATAAAAATTGGCCCCAAACATCACATGATGCAAAGATAAATAAAAAAAGAGGTGCAAGATGGAATTGTCCTTGGGACCTCCCACCCACCCTTATGTTGTATAAACAGGACATGCACACTTTAACAAACCCATCATTTCAGCGACAGGGTCTGCCACACGACTGTGGCTGAAATGACTGGTTGGTTTGGGCCCCCACCAAAAAAAAGAAGCAATCAATCTCTCCTTGCTCAAACTGGCTCTACAGAGGCAAGATGTCGACCTCATCATCATCCTCCGATTCCTCACCCCTTTCACTGTGTACATCCCCCTCCTTACAGAGTATTCATTCGTCCCCACTGGAATCCACCATCTCAGGTCCCTGTGTACTTTCTGGAGGCAATTGCTGGTGAATGTCTCCACGGAGGAATTGATTATAATTCATTTTGATGAACATCATCTTCTCCACATTTTCTGGAAGTAACCTCGTACGCCGATTGCTGATAAGGCTGCACTAAACACTCTTTCGGAGTACACACTGGAGGGGGGGCAACTTAGGTAAAATAAAGCCAGTTTGTGCAAGGGCCTTCAAATTGCCTCTTTTTCCTGCCAGTATATGTACGGACTGTCTGACGTGCCTACTTGGATGCTGTCACTCATATAATCCTCCACCATTCTTTCAATGGTGGCAGAATCATATGCAGTGACAGTAGACGACATGTCAGTAATCGTTGGCAGGTCCTTCAGTCTGGACCAGATGTCCTGACTGCCCTGCTGTCACGAACCGGTCTCTCACCTTTGCGGGTTCTGGGGTTCATCCGTTGCCAGTGCGGTTGCTCGCGGTGCTGTGCGCCCGTGTGGGGACACGGCGTGATCAATGGCACAGGTAATGCAGAGTCTGGGAACTGTGAGTGCGGGGACCAAATGGCCTAAGGCACTGCGGTGTGTCTGCTGTATAGGAGGTGGCCATGTTGGAGACCAAATAGCTAATACTGAGCACTTGTGAAAACACCTGTGAGCAGGTGTAAGCCAATCCCGTGCTTGTGCTGCCTTTAAGTAGGCTGGGATTATGTCACTCTGGGCCAGTGCTTTGTTGTATCAAAGCTGTGCTCTAGCTCTGAACTCTCTCCGTGCATTCCTGTGTGATTCCCGTGGTCCAGATATCGCCTCCGTTCCCAGAGGTCCGTTTGCAGCCTTCACTGCCAAAGATTCACCGGCTCTCCATTGTGCTATCAGTCAATTGCACACCTATTGGAAATACTTGGATTCCCAGTATCCTGCATGAGGTTACCTTGTCTGTCTGCCTTTCATACAAAGTCTGGAGGATTCCAATTCCCTCAGCTGTTCGTTTGTTCAACTCTGCATTTAACCCATTCATCACCTTGCCATCTACTACAGTTTCACAGTGATCTCCGGAACCCGCAAGTAACCCAATTCAGTACTTTTATTTTCTATGTTGTCATTACAAGGATAATTCATCACAGTCTCTCAGTTAACTCTTAAAGCTCCATTGCAAATTCTTACAGTTGATTCTCCATGTCTGCATTAACCAGTTAAACTCAATCTGCAGCTCAGCATCAAAGCTTGTTTATATTTGGACAATTCAACATTTATTCTTCAGCTTGTTTTTGCATATGTTTCCATGAACATTTCTTTCATTTATTTCTGAGTTTTCTCTTGCATATTATTTCTGCCATTCCTGCAATACTTCAGTATAATGATGATTAACAACTAGTTATTTAACCCTTACTGAATTGTTACTTTAATAAATATATGAAACGGAACTTCCTTCGTCCTCCCTGTTTTCTTCATACCCCAGCACCTACACCTGTGGTTGGTTCCAGGTTAACGGATTCACAAAAACACCCGGACCTGACAGTAAGCACTGGCCACATGGATCCGTCAAGTGACCAATTCGCAGGAGGCGGTGCTACGTCAAATATCCTTTCCCGTCTGGAAAACCAGGAGTCTATACAGACACAAATAGTGCAGTTTATGCAAACTATGGCAGACCGTTTAGAGACTCTTCATACAGCAATTAAAACGTCTCAAGTCCAGATTCTTCCAACTCCGGTTGTCCCAGTTACCACTACAGCTTCTCCTGTGATGCTGCCTACGTCCCGCTTGCAGTTACCCTCTCCAAGTAAGTTTGACGGAACTCCAAAACTTTGCAGGGGATTTCTGAATCAATGCGAGATCCAGTTCGAACTGATGTCCGCCAGTTTCCCATCAGCTCGTTCTAAAGTCGCATATATTATTGCCCTCCTCTCCGGTCAGGCTCTGGAGTGGGCATCACCATTATGGGAGAGAGGTGATCCTATCCTCTCTAATTACAAAGAGTTTGTATCTTCTTTCCGGAGAATCTTTGACGAACCCGGCAGGACCACCTCAGCTTCTTTGGAGATTCTCCGTCTACGTCAAGGTTTACGTCCTGTCAATCAATATATTGTTCAGTTTCGCACGTTGTCTTCAGAGTTAAACTGGAATGAGGAGGCCCTGATCGCCGCGTTTTGGAATGGACTTTCTGAGAGAATCAAGGACGATTTAACTATCCGGGATGTGCCGACTAAACTGGATGAATTGATTTCTCTCTGTAACAAACTTGACCTACGCTACAGGGAGCGATGTTTAGAGAAATCCAGGGCAGAGCGATCCAGTCCACGTTATCATCCTAGGCCTCGACAAGATTCTTCGTCACAGTCTCCGGTAACGACAGACGAACCTATGCAGATTGGGCGCTCTCGCCTCACAGAAGAGGAACGACTTCGTCGTCGACAGGGTAACCTCTGCATGTACTGTGGGTCCTCTGAACATTTAGTTAAATTCTGCAAACTCCGACCGGGAAACTCTCGCTCCTAGCTTATTCAAGAGAGGTTAAGCTAGGAGTTACTCTAGAATCACGTTCTGGGAAAGAGCCGACCTTGTCTATTCAATTAGAAGTTCCAAGTTCTACAGTGAAAGTTTCAGCTCTCCTAGATTCTGGGGCAGCCGAGAACTTCATCTCCTCAGCCTTTGTCATGCGGTCTAAAGTTCAAACCATGCCTCTGGAAGCAGCAGTTGCCGTTACAGCAGTGGATGGAAGTCGAATTCCAGATGGTATAATTACTCATCGAACCGTATGTCTCAAGATGAAAGTTGGTGTGCTCCATTCCGAATACCTCTCCTTCTACGTGATTCCCAAAGCCTCTCAAGATGTGATACTTGGTTTACCTTGGCTGCAGAAACATAACCCTCAACTTAATTGGCAAACCATGGAAGTCCTCTCATGGGGTAAATCTTGTACCAAGGACTGTTTAGCCTCAATTGTACCTCTCCGGTCAATCAGCCTTCCCGACCTACCTCCGGTGTATCAATCCTTTGCGGATGTTTTCAGTAAACAAGCAGCAGACTCTCTACCTCCTCATCGCGAATGGGACTGCCCAATTGTCCTGGTTCCGGGTAAAACACCTCCTAGGGGACGAATTTATCCGCTATCCATCCCAGAGACGCAAGCTATGTCTGATTATATACAAGAAAATCTAACCAAAGGATTTATCAGACCATCTTCTTCACCTGCAGGAGCCGGATTCTTTTTCGTTAAGAAGAAGGACGGTGGGTTACGACCATGCATAGATTACCGTGGACTCAATGAGATCACTGTGAAAAACAAGTATCCATTACCCTTAATTCCAGAATTATTTGACCGGGTAAAGGGAGCTACTGTGTTTACAAAACTGGATCTCCGAGGGGCCTACAATTTAATCCGCATCCGTGCAGGGGACGAGTGGAAGACCGCTTTTAATACCCGGGATGGGCATTACGAATACCTCGTAATGCCCTTTGGCCTTTGTAACGCACCTGCAGTTTTTCAAAGCTATGTGAATGAACTTTTTCGTGATCTTCTCTACAAGTGTCTAGTAGTGTACCTGGATGATATCCTAATATTCTCTAAGGATCTAAAGTCTCACCGTCACCAAGTTAAAGAGGTACTGACACGTCTGCGGAAAAATCAACTTTATTGTAAGTTAGAGAAGTGCACTTTTGAAGTATCTTCCATACCGTTCCTTGGTTACATCATTTCTGGATCAGAGCTATGTATGGATCCAGGTAAGGTACAAGCTATCCGAGATTGGTCCACTCCTTCAACTCTCAAGGGGATTCAGCGATTTCTCGGCTTTGCGAATTTCTATAGGAGATTCATCAAGAATTATTCTACATTAGCTGCTCCCATCACAGCCCTAACTCGCAAGGGAGCAAATCCTACGAACTGGTCTTCTGAAGCAATCAAAGCCTTCTCTGATTTAAAGCAAGCCTTTGTGTCAGCCCCCATTCTTCGACAGCCTGATTTGAGTCGTCCCTTTCTACTAGAGGTGGATGCATCTACAGAAGCAGTAGGAGCTGTGTTGTCACAAGTCTTTGAAGATAAAAAGGTCCATCCCTGTGGATATTTCTCCCGTAAGTTCCTCCCGGCAGAACGTAATTATGCAATCGGTGAGCAAGAGTTACTTGCCATCAAGTTGGCATTTGAGGAGTGGAGATACCTTCTAGAAGGAGCTCAACATCGCATTACAGTTTATACTGATCATAAGAATCTTCTGTATCTGCAGTCAGCTCAGTGTCTGAATCCACGACAAGCTCGATGGGCGCTTTTCTTCTCACGATTTGATTTCAAACTCACCTATCGTCCAGGGTCTCAGAACAAAAAGGCAGATGCCCTTTCCCGGTCCTTTGCTTCTTCTGAATTAAATGATGCTACCACGAATCAAGCCATTGTGAATCCTACGTCCTTTTTAATGACTCGAACCTCTCCAGTTCCTCCGCTTGGCAAGACCTTTGTCGCCACAAGTCTTCGAAAACGGCTGCTTACCTGGGCTCACGCCTCTTCCTTCATGGGTCATCCTGGGGTTCTAAAGACTCTCAAATTTATTCAACAGTCTTATTGGTGGCCACGTCTCAAAGCCGATGTCCAAGAGTTTATAGCAGCATGTCCTAAATGTACCCAACATAAGAGTCCAAGAAGTTCTCCACCAGGTCTACTACATCCACTATCCATACCCAAACAACCATGGACTCATATCTCAATGGATTTCGTGACCGATCTACCTCCATCAAAAGGGCGAAATACCATTTGGGTGATAGTGGATCGATTTTCGAAAATGGCACATTTCATTTCATTAACTGGGTTACCATCAGCCCCTTTACTAGCCAGATTGTTCATCTCTGAAATCTTCAAGTTGCATGGCCTTCCTCGAGAAATTATCTCTGATCGGGGAACACAGTTTGTGGCCAAGTTTTGGAGGTCGCTTTGTTCATCTTTAAATGTCAAGTTGAACTTTTCTTCTGCATATCATCCTCAGACAGATGGACAAACTGAGAGAGTCAACCAAGACCTTGAAACATTTCTCCGGCTATATATATCGTCCTCACAGGATGACTGGGTTGACTACCTTCCATTGGCAGAATTTGCTCATAATAATCTCTTCCATTCATCTTCAGAATCTACGCCCTTTTATATTAACTTCGGCTTTCATCCTCGTGTGCCAGAGTTTCATCCATTGCCAGCCCTAGAGGTCCCAGCGGCAGATCAAGAGCTTCAACGTCTATCTAGCATCTGGAGTTGTGTACGTAAGTCCTTGGTCAAAACTTCCGCTCGTTATAAATCTTTTGCAGATAGAAAACGTAAAGCTGTACCGAATTACAAAGTGGGAGACCAAGTTTGGATTTCTACGCGCAATCTCAAGTTCAAAGTTCCTTCTAAGAAATTTGCTCCCAGGTTTATTGGTCCATTTCCCATTGTAAAGGTACTCAATCCTGTGTCATACAAAGTCAAGCTGCCACCGTCTTTGAGAATTCCTAACGCCTTTCATACATCTTTACTGAAGCCTTTGATTCTCAATAAGTTCCGTACTACCCAGTCCAAATCTCCTAAAGTTCACTCTTTGCAGAATGAGGAATTTGAAGTTAAAGAGATTGTGGACTCGCGTTCCCGATATGGACGTTTACAGTTTCTGGTCGACTGGAAGGGTTACGGTCCGGAGGAGAGATCCTGGGTTTTCTCTGAAGATGTTCATGCTCCAAGACTGGTACAGAAATACTTCTCCAAAAATCCTGACAAGGTTCAAAGGTGTTCGGAGACCACCCGTAGAAGAGGGGGTACTGTCACGAACCGGTCTCTCACCTTTGCGGGTTCTGGGGTTCATCCGTTGCCAGTGCGGTTGCTCGCGGTGCTGTGCGCCCGTGTGGGGACACGGCGTGATCAATGGCACAGGTAATGCAGAGTCTGGGAACTGTGAGTGCGGGGACCAAATGGCCTAAGGCACTGCGGTGTGTCTGCTGTATAGGAGGTGGCCATGTTGGAGACCAAATAGCTAATACTGAGCACTTGTGAAAACACCTGTGAGCAGGTGTAAGCCAATCCCGTGCTTGTGCTGCCTTTAAGTAGGCTGGGATTATGTCACTCTGGGCCAGTGCTTTGTTGTATCAAAGCTGTGCTCTAGCTCTGAACTCTCTCCGTGCATTCCTGTGTGATTCCCGTGGTCCAGATATCGCCTCCGTTCCCAGAGGTCCGTTTGCAGCCTTCACTGCCAAAGATTCACCGGCTCTCCATTGTGCTATCAGTCAATTGCACACCTATTGGAAATACTTGGATTCCCAGTATCCTGCATGAGGTTACCTTGTCTGTCTGCCTTTCATACAAAGTCTGGAGGATTCCAATTCCCTCAGCTGTTCGTTTGTTCAACTCTGCATTTAACCCATTCATCACCTTGCCATCTACTACAGTTTCACAGTGATCTCCGGAACCCGCAAGTAACCCAATTCAGTACTTTTATTTTCTATGTTGTCATTACAAGGATAATTCATCACAGTCTCTCAGTTAACTCTTAAAGCTCCATTGCAAATTCTTACAGTTGATTCTCCATGTCTGCATTAACCAGTTAAACTCAATCTGCAGCTCAGCATCAAAGCTTGTTTATATTTGGACAATTCAACATTTATTCTTCAGCTTGTTTTTGCATATGTTTCCATGAACATTTCTTTCATTTATTTCTGAGTTTTCTCTTGCATATTATTTCTGCCATTCCTGCAATACTTCAGTATAATGATGATTAACAACTAGTTATTTAACCCTTACTGAATTGTTACTTTAATAAATATATGAAACGGAACTTCCTTCGTCCTCCCTGTTTTCTTCATACCCCAGCACCTACACCTGTGGTTGGTTCCAGGTTAACGGATTCACAAAAACACCCGGACCTGACACCTGCATCACCGCCAGCGGGTGGTTTTGCAAATCTGATTTTTTTCCTGGCAGCTCCAGTGGCGGTAGAAAATGAAGGAGGAGCTGTTGGCAGGTCACGTTCCGCTTGACTTGACAAGTGTCTCACCAGCAGGTCTTTGAACATGTGCAGACTTGTGTCAGCCGGAAAGAGAGATACAACGTAGGCTTTAAACCTAGGATTGAGCACGGTGGCCAAAATGTAGTGCTCTGATTTCAACAGATTGACCACCCATGAATCCTGGTTAAGTGAATTAAGGTCTCCATCCACAAGTCCCACATGCCTAGTGGAATCGCTCTGTTTTAGCTCCTCCTTCAATGTCTCCATCTTCTTCTGCAAAAGCCTGATGAGGGGAATGACCTGACTCAGGCTGGCAGTGTCTGAACTGACTTCACGTGTGGCAAGTTCAAAGGGTTGCAGAACCTTGCACAACGTTGAAATCATTCTCCACTGCGCTTGAATCATTCCCCCTCCTTTGCCTATATCATAGGCAGATGTATAGGCTTGAATGGCCTTTTGCTGCTCCTCCATCCTCTGAAGCATATAGAGGGTTGAATTCCACCTCGTTACCACCTCTAGCTGATGGCGGGGCAGGTTCAGGAGTGTTTGCTGGTGCTCCAGTCTTCGGCACGCGGTGGCTGAATGCCAAAAGTGGCCCGCAATTCTTCGGGCCACCGACAGCATCTCTTGCATGCCCCTGTCGTTTTTTAAAAAATTCTGCACCTCCAAATTCAATGTATGTGCAAAACATGCCACGTGCTGGAATTTGCCCACATGTAATGCACGCACAATATTGGTGGCGTTGTCCGATGTCATAAATCCCAAGGAGAGTCCAATTGGGGTAAGCCATACTGCGATGATGTGCCTCAGTTTCCGTAAGAGGTTGTCAGCTGTGTGCCTCTTATGGAAAGCGGTGATGCAATGCGTAGCCTGCCTAGGAACGAGTTGGTGTTTGTTAGATGCTGCAACTGGTGCCGCCGCTGCTGTTGTTGCTGCGGAAGGCAATACATCTACCCAGTGGGTTGTCAGAGTCATATAGTCCTTAGTCTGCACTGCTCCACTTGTCCACATGTCCGTGGTTAAGTGGACGTTGGGTACAACTGCATTTTTTTGGACACTGGTGACTCTTTTTCTGACGTCTGTGTACATTCTCGGTATCGCCTGCCTAGAGAAGTGGAACCTAGATGGCATTTGGTACCGGGGACACACTACCTCAAGAAATTCTCTAAGTCCCTGTGAATTAACGGCAGATACCAGACGCATGTCTAACACCAACACAGCTGCCAAGGCCTGAGTTATCCGCTTTGCAACAGGATGACTGCTGTGATATTTCATCTTCCTCGCAAAGGACTGTTGGACAGTCAATTGCTTACTGGAAGTAGTAGAAGTGGTCTTCCGACTTCCCCTCTGGGATGATGATCAACTCCCAGCAGCAACAACAGCAGTGCCAGCAGCAGTTGACGTTACACTCAAGGATCCATCGGAGGAATCCCAGTCAGGAGAGGACTTATCACTGGTTTATCACTTCTTCAGCCTTTCTCCAGGGTTAACACATCTGCCCCTATATACTGTAGATAACTCATCATTCTCCAATCAGGTGCAAAACAAACTGTTAACATGTACTAGGGATTTAGGCATCCCCATTGCAACACCAAATAGCACCCAATAGTGTACACAAAAATGATTAATCATGAATTACCGTATATACTCGAGTATAAGTCGACCCGAATATAAGCCGAGGCACCTAATTTTACCTCAAAAACCTGGGACAACTTATTGACTCGAGTATAAGCCTAGGGTAGGAAATGCAGCTCTACCCGTACACAGACCTCATAGTGCCAGATATGCCCCACAGTGCCAGATATGCCCTACAGTGCCAGATGTGCCAGATATGCCCCACAGTGCCAGATGTGCCAGATATGCCCCACAGTGCCAGATATGCCCCACAGTGCCAGATGTGCCAGATATACCCCACAGTGCCAGATATGCCACACAGTGCCAGATATGCCCCACAGTGCCAGATGTGCCAGATATGCCCCACAGTGCTAGATATGTCCCACAGTGCCAGATGTGCCAGACATGCCCCACAGTGCCAGATATGCCCCACAGTGCCAGATGTGCCAGATATGCCCCACAGTGCCAGATATGCCCCACAGTGCCAGATGTGCCAGATATGCCCCGCAGTGCCAGATATGCCATACAGTGCCAGATATGCCCCACAGTGCCAGATGTGCCAGATATGCCCCACAGTGCTAGATATGTCCCACAGTGCCAGATGTGCCAGACATGCCCCACAGTGCCAGATATGCCCCACAGTGCCAGATGTGCCCCACAGTGCCAGGTGTGCCAGATATGCCCCACAGTGCCAGGTGTGCCAGATATGCCCCACAGTGCCAGGTGTGCCAGATGTGCCCCACAGTGCCAGATATGCCCCACAGTGCCAGATATGCCCCACAGTGCCAGGTGTGCCAGATATGCCCCACAGTGCCAGGTCTGTCAGATATGCCCCACAGTGCCAGGTGTGCCAGATATGCCCCACAGTGCCAGGTGTGCCAGATATGCCCCACAGTGCTAGATACTTACCCTCTGTCGCTCCCGCGCTGTCTTCTGAAGGAGGGACACAGAGAGCGCAGCGCGCGGCTCTCCTGTGTCCCTCCTGCATCTCCAGCGGCAGCGGCGTCTGAGTGGTAAAGGAAGTGCACGAACCGGCACTTCCTTTAACACATGCCGCCGCTGGAGATGCAGGAGGTACACAGGAGAGCCGCGTGCTGCGCTCTCTGTGTCCCTCCTTCAGAAGACAGCGCGGGAGCGACGGAGGGTAAGTATCTAGCACTGTGGGGCATATCTGGCACACCTGGCACTGTGGGGCATATCAGGCACTAAAGCTGACTCGAGTATAAGCCGAGGTGGCTTTCTCAGCACAAAAACAAGTGTTGAAAAAGTCGGCTTATACTCGAGTATATACGGTAGTTAAAAATGAACAGAAATTGTCCTTCGCATGTTTGTGAATGCCACAGTAAATCATGCTGTAATGGTTAGCATTACTGCCTCACAGCACTGAGGTCATACTTGGGAGGTTAAACATGCTTGGGAAAGGCATATGAATCTCCTTATAAAGAATTAACAAAGAATTAAGGTTCAAAAAGGGTTGAGATTACCTAAAGGATAAAAAAAGGGGCAGACTAGATGGGCCAAGTGGTTCTTATCTGCCGTCAAATTCTATGTTTCTATGTGTCTTTGTCATGGATTCAATTCCCACCATGGCCCTAACTGTGCGGAGTTCTTATTTTCTTCCTGTACTTGCATGGGTTTCCTTAGGGTACTCTGGTTTCTTCCCACAATCCAAAAAATATACTGGCAGGTTAATTGGCTTCCAACAAAATTAACCCTAGTGTGAATGTGTCTGTGTGTACATGTGATAGGGAATATGGATTGTAAGCTCCACTGGGGCAGGGACTGATGTGAATGGGCAAATATTCTCTGTAAAGCGCTGCGGAATATGTGTGCACTATATAAATAACTGGTAATAAATAATAAATTGATTTGCCACAAGAATATATGAGCAATGGGAAAACTTTTAAAATAAGCTGAAGATATGCAATGGAGATTATATACAGACTATATTTTATCTATCAAAGAGCAAGAAATCAGTACTTTATCTATATATTATGCATGCCTTCTATCCCAAAACATCTGAGGCGTATGCAATACTCCCACATCCCTCAATCTTCCTAGTGAATTGGGTGGACAGAGCCACAGAGAGATGTATCACTGGGTTTAATGAAGCTAAGCTGCCCATACCCACATTTGACCAACAGCATCTATGCTCTGGGCTCTCTCCTGGAGGAGGACACTTTTTTAATGGATGTTCAGTGTATTACTGAACTTTATAATATTCTTGAATTGACTGAAGTTAATTCAGGAGTTAGGAGGAAAGTCAGTAGCATATCTATAATGGTTGCAATGTGTGCATTGTACATAGTCCCCCTTGGGTCCCGGGTGCCCCACACCGCACACCCTGCATCTATTTTTCAGAACTCACCTCTCTGGAGTCCCCCGCCGGTGGCAGCATCTCTCCACAAATCTCCAGGTAAATGGTGATACGACCATTTTTCCAGAGTTTTGTGCATGTGCAGTAAGGAAATCTCTGGGAAAATGGCTGCTTTGCCATTTTCTTAGAGATTTACGCATGCATATAGAGTCTGTACCCCTCTAGTGCTCAGACTCTATTGTGCTGCTGGGCACTAGCTGCCGAGGAGGGGGCCCGGATTAGGGAGGTAGCACATGGGTCTCCTCCATTGTAATACACCCCTGAGGAAGGTGTTTCTCTAATTAAACAAGCATATGGACTGACAGCTAGGAAGACTTGCTTACAGAAATGCATTATGTAGATTGGTGGAGATGTTGGCCCGGGTGGTCTTCTGTATGCCGAATGTCGGGATCCCGGTGCACAGTATACTGGCGCCGGAATCCCGACACCCGGCATACCGACAACTATTCTCCCTCGTGGGGGTCCACAACCCCCCCGGAGGGTGAATAAAATAGTGTGGCGCGCGTAGCGCGCCACAGTGCCCGCAGCGTGCCGAGCGCAGCGTGGCGAGCGCAGCGTGCCGAGCACAGCGAGCCCGCAAGGGGCTCCTTTGCGCTCGCCACGCTGTCGGTATGGCGGTGGTCGGGCTCCCGGCGCCGGTATGCTGGTCGTCGGGAGCCCGAGTGCCGGCATACCGTACGACACCCGTTGGCCCTGCCCCTGTGTATGAATCAATATCAGTTTTTTACCTGCATTGGATCCAGTTAGTACACTGTCATATAGATATGAGAGCTCCCAGCTGTGAAGCCAGGGGACGTGCAGTAGAGCAACCACTCCCTCTGCTGACCATCTGTTAAGGATATTTGCTATAAGCATGCTGTTTAAACAGCACACACTATCTGCCAACAATTGTCTATTGCTTATCTCGGGATCCATTCAATTTGCCAGCTGTCAGGATCCCGGCGGTCAGGATACCAACGCCGGAATCCCAACAGCCGACAATGCTGCCAGCCGGAATCCCGGCAAAACAGAACTATTCCCACTCGTGGGTGTCCATCACACCCACAGAGTGGGAATAGATCCTGTGGCAAATGCAGCAAGCCACCGAGCCAGCAGCGCGGCGAGCGCAATGAGCCCGCAAAGGGACTCTTCGTGCTCGGCATACTGGCGGGCGGGATGCCGCTGTCGCGATATCAACAACAAACATCCCGCCATCCAGTAAATCATACTGATTCCCAAATCTCTATGCTGGTAAGAAAATATTATATTATCACATACTAACAATGAAATTATATTTCTTGTAGGCTTTTATTTATTGACAGTTTCTTATATAGCGCAGCAAATTCCATTGTGCTTAACAATTGGAAACAGTGATAACGTATAACAAAACAATTGGAAACAACAGTAAAAAAAAAAAAAGCAAGACTGGGTAATAATAACACACAGTCATAGAGGTGTAACATACAGGAGCCACACTGCACACTGCCAGTGAGTCCCATCCAGCGATGTTTGGCAGTGTTTGGGGTGGCAGTTGGTGTGTCTCCCCTATTTGAATTTTGGACTGCTCTGCAGAAAATATAAATATCACAGTTTCCACATTATGCTTATTAAATACCCCCCTATCTTTGATGATAAGTGAAGGTTCAGATAGCAGAGGTGTAATAAAAATGAAGTACAGATGTATCCACTCTCATTATTACTCTGAAGGCTTAGTACAGTACATGTGCCCCTTTATAATGTCAGATATTTCACAATAAACAAAATGAGAAACAGTGTTAATGTCACAATTACTTATATGTATTTTGTAACCAGTTTATTTGTGCACAATTTAATGTAACAAATTAATACTGACATTGAACACTTCTAGGTTTTTGGCAGGAATAAATAAACAGGCAAATATTCTGGAAAACATCAGTAAGTCATAGCTTTCTGACCTATTTTAGGCTCCATATAGATATTATTGTTTGATTATTCATAGACCTTAAAATAAAGAAAAACAATTAAGAAATAGTAAAACTGACTTGTCAATTTAATAATTTCATAAATGTATATTATGTTGTAAATAGAGTTTCTACTTAATCAGAGATGAACAAATCTGCCAAGATTCATTTTGTCAAAGCATTCTGCCTGACACACACAATGGTCCTCATTCCGAGTTGTTCGCTCGCTAGCTGCTTTTAGCAACATTGCACACGCTAAGCCGCCGCCCTCTGGGAGTGTATCTTAGCATAGCAGAATTGCGAACGAAAGATTAGCAGAATTGCGAATAGAAATTTCTTAGCAGTTTCTGAGTAGCTCCAGACTTACTCCTACACTGCGATCAATTCAGTCAGTTTCGTTCCTGGTTTGACGTCATAAACACACCCAGCGTTCGGCCAGACACTCCCCCGTTTCTACAGACACTCGCGTGTTTTTCCCTGAAACACCTGCGTTTTTCCGCACACTCCCAGAAAACGGCCAGTTTCCGCCCAGAAACACCCACTTCCTGTCAATCACACTCCGATCAGCAGAACGATGGAAAAACTTAGTTATGCCGTGAGTAAAATACCAAACTTTTGAGCTAATTTACTTGGCGCAGGTGCACTGCGTACATTGCGCATGCGCAGTTTGCGACTAATCGCTCCATTGCGAAAAAATAAAACGAGCGAACAACTCGGAATGACCCCCAATGTTTCCATTTCACTGACATTTTTACTCAAATTTTAAGGTTATCTAAATTATGCTGTGCCTCTCAATCCATAGGGCTGTAACACACGCGCCGGATTCTCCCGGATGGCAAAAAGCCGGACAAACTTTGTCCAGCTTTTTGCCATCCGGGAGAAACCGGCAGAGTCTCTCACACAGGACGGCTTTGAGCCGTGTGTGATGCTGTGCGCATGCGCTGCATTAGACACGGCTTGGGAAAAAAACATTGTGTGTGAAAGCTCCCCTTTACACACACGGTTCACTGGCTGCAAAGACGGCCCGGCGCCGGCCCGGCAGCCAGACCTTCCGGTGGATAGTTCTGCAACCCGGCAGCCGGGCCAGGGCTGTGCAGTGTGAAAGGACCTGTAGCCTCACACTGTTCACTACAATGCCGGCACGGGAAAAATCCATCGGGCTTTTTCCCGGTCGGCAAATGCCGGCTCGTGTGTTTTAGCCCTTAGTGTGAACGTTTGACATCAATATGATTTGTAATAGTCAGAATCACAAGCAATAAATACTATTTACATACGATGAGATGTGCCCTCTGTACAGGCCCAGCGACAGGGGGTGACAAAGGGTACACCTGTACTGGGCCCTGAGGTTCAAGGGGCCCAGAGTCTGGATGGGCCCAAAACACTTGGGTCTGTGGCACCATCTATCTACTGTATATTTATATATAAGGACCACACATCCGGCACAGCAGCATTAATAAGTAAACCCACCCCCCAAAAAGCTACAAGGTTACTATCGGAGTCTGGACCCCCACCCCACTGACCATGCACCATAGTTACCAATTATGCAATGACCGCATCATGAATCTGTGCCGTGCCATACCACTCTTCTGTGTCTCTGCCTCCCTTGCCTGCCACCGTGGTCACCTAGGATGAGCAGAAGCAGGAGCAAGCAAGCGCTGGGACAAAGCAGCAAACATCATCCGCAGCGCTCTGCAGACACCATTCTCACCCCGGAAGCAGCATAGCAGCCAATGCGTTACCATGCCACAACAAGAATTAACCACTGGAGGCAGGTCAGCAGTGGGGACAGTCCTCTCCATCAGTGACACAGAGTGAGCAAAGTCACAGGTGTATGTTTAGATTATTTAATTTCCTTTCTATGTGGTGGTTCATGTATTGGCACACACAGGAGAATGATGTTTGGGTGCATTGGTCAAGGGTGTTTGAGTCAGGGGTGGTGGGGTCAAGGCACAGGGGCAAATAGAGCCTTCAGTGTACCGTTCCCCAACATTCCTGTTGCTGGCCCTGCCTCTGTGCTCGAGTATTAAAATCAGGAAATATTCAGTTTGGACAAAATATCCATGTCCATTACTTCCTGGTGCAAATACTGTAGATGAAGATTTCTAAGGTGGCGTTTGATTTGGGAACAAAGAAAAAAATGAATCTGACACTTGTCATAAGCCCCCCTCCTCCCCCCTTAATTTATTATTTACATATTTGCATAGGAGTAAGAAGAATGATTAGCAGACATCCTATATACTATATATACACAGTATGTCCAGTTTTTTGTTTCATGGGATTTATATTTCATTCTATAGACATCTGATTGCTTTTATACAGTGCCTATTATTCATGCATCAATTGTGCATGTCCATGAATTATGTACACATACTTATAGCACATCCCCTTTTTTAAAGAATTTTTAAAGAATTTCTTTTTTATTGGCAATGGACTGAAATCACCAGTACTGTATGATTCACCATTGATAAGACTACTCTGGAGAAAAGCTGCTGCTGGGTAGGTATTATCCAGCGCATTGTAATGCAAAAGAAGAATGCAGCTTAGGTACTTCTCTCTCCATAAGAAAACTATGTCTATTTATTACGCCTTGGATAGATATAAAAAGTACCCACCAATCAGCTCTGAACTGCCATATTACAGGCTTTGTTTGAAAAAATTACAGTTAGGAGCTGGTTGGGTGGTACTTTATCTCTCTCCATTTTATCTCTCTCCAGGGCTGAGTAAATAGACCCCATAGTTCTGACCATGGGACGGTATGGGCAAGACTGAGCACAAGGTCCTTGAAAGGACTCTCAGTATGTCTACAGATGTTTTGTGCTTCTGCTTAGTGACAGTTCTGTAAGGGGTTATGAAAGAGGAAGAGAAAGGGATGTAGAGTTAGAGATAAAGAGAGAGAAGGAATGGATAGAGAGGTACTGTGGGATGACAGCCATGAGAGAGCAGCGCTAAGGAGTCTAAGAGAGTGTAGCATTTCAAGGAGAAGAGCGTGGTCAACTGTGTCAAAGACCACTGACAAGTCAAAGAAGAATGGAAATGTGACCCTTATGTTTAACAGTGAGAAAGTCTTTAGTGTTCTTGGTAAGGGTAGGTTCAGTGGAGTGATGGCAGAGAAAGCCTGATTTAAGTGGGTCAAGGATGGAGTGGAAGAAAGGAAAGGTGTATATGTGTAGAAAATAGAGATGTGCGGCTGGCACGTTTTGTGTTTTGGTTCTAATTCCACTTTCGTGGTTTGGTTTTGGCTTGGTTTTGCCAAAACCACCCTTTCGTGTTTTGATTTTGGTTTTGGATCTGGATGATCTTTGAAAAAAACATAAAAACAGCTAAAATCACATAATTTGTGGGTAATTTTGCTCCTACGGTATTATTAACCTCAATAACATTCATTTCCACTCATTTCCAGTCTATTCTGAACACTGAACACCTCACAATATTGTTTTTAGGCCTAAAAGTTGCACCGAGGTGGCTGTATGACCAAGCTAAGCGACACAAGTGTGCGGCACAAAGACCTGGCCCATCTAGGAGTGGCATTGCAGTTGCAGACAAGATGGCACTAATCAAAAACTAGTCCCCAAACAGCACATAATGCAAAGAAGAAAAAAAGGTGCACAGAGGTTGCTGTATGACTAAGCTAAGCGACACAACCACCTGGCCATCTAGTAGTGTCACGAAGTGGCTGAATGTTGAGAGTGGGCCGCAATTGTTCGGTACACTGACAGCATCTCCAGCACGCCCCTGTCATTTTAAAAAAATTCTGCAATTGGTGGACTTAGACGGCAGTACCCCAGGACTAATGCAGCAGTACCCCTGGACTCATACGACAGTGTTAGACAGGATGGCACTTTTCAAAAACTAGGCCCCAAACAGTACCTCATGCAAAGATGTTGAAGAGGTTCAATGAGGTAGCTGTATGACTAAGCCAATTGACACAAACAATTCCCACTGGAATTATACATCCAAATCACTGGAAATAAATGGCAAAATCACTGGAATTATACGTCCAAATCACTGGAGTTAAATGGCAGTACCACTGGACATATACGGAAGTGTCAAACAGGATGGTACTTTAAAAAAAATAGTCCCCAAACAGCACATGATGAAAAGAAGAAAAAGAGGTGCAAGATGGAATTGTCCTTGGGCCCTCCCACCCACCCTTATGTTGTATAAACAGGACATGCATACTTTAACAAACCAATCATTTCAGTGACAGGTTCTGCCACATGACTGTGGCTGAAATGATTGGTTTGTTTGGGCCCCCACAAAAAAAGAAGCAATTAATCCCCCAACCAAAAAGAAGAAATCAATCTCTCCTTGCACAAACTGGCTCTACAGAGGCAATATGTCGACCTCATCCTCCGATTCCTCACCCCTTTCACTGTGTATATCCTCCTCCTCCTCACAGAGTATTAATTCGTCCCCACTGGAATCCACCATCACAGGTCCATCTGTACTGTTTGGAGGCAATTGCTGGTAAGGGTCTTCCTGGAGGAATTTATAATTCATTTTGATGAACATCATCTTCTCCACATTTTGTGGAAGTAACCTCCTACGCCAATCGCTGACAAGGTAACCGGTTGCACTAAACACTCTTTCGGAGTACACACTGGAGGGGGGGCAACTTAGGTAAAATAAAGCCAGTTTTTGCAAGGGCATCCAAATTGCCTCTTTTTCCTGCCAGTATACATACGGACTGTCTGACATGCTTACTTGTATGCTGTCACTCATATAATCCTCCACCATTCTTTCAATGGTGACAGAATCATATGCAGTGACAGAAGACATGTCAGTAATCGTTGGCAGGTCCTTCAGTCCGAGCCAGATGACATCTTTCGCTCCTGACTGCCCTGCATCACGCCAGCGGGTGAGCTAGGAAATCTTATCCTTTTCCTTGCAGCCCCAGTGGCGGGAGAAATTGAAGGAGGAGCTGTTGACGGGTCACGTTCCACTTGAGTTGACAATTTACTCACCAGCAGGTCTTTGCACCTCTGCAGACTTGTGTCTGCCGGAAAGAGAGATACAACGTAGGCTTTAAACCTAGGATCGAGCACTGTGGCCAAGATGTAGTGCTCTGATTTCAACAGATTGACCACCCTTGAATCCTGGCAAAGCGAATGAAGGGCTCCATCCACAAGTCCCACATACTTTGCGGAATCGCTCCATCTTAGCTCCTCCTTCAATTTCTCCAGCTGCTTCTACAAAAGCCTGATGAGGGGAATGACCTGACTCAAGTTGGCATTGTCTGAACTGACTTCACTTGTGGCAAGTTCGAAGGGTTGGACAACATTGCACAAGACAGAAATCATTCTCCACTGCACTTGAGTCAGGTGCATTCCCGCTCCTTTGACTATATTGTGGGTGGATGTATAGGCTTTAATGGCCTTTTGCTGCTCCTCCATCCTCTGAAGTATATAGAGTGTTGAATTCCACCTCGTAACCACCTCTTGCTTCAGTTGATGGAAGAGCAGGTTCAGGAGTGTTTGCTGTCGCTACAGTCTTCGGCAAGCAGTGGCAGAATGTCGAAAGTGGCCCGCAATTTTTTGGGACACCAACAGCATCTCCTGTACGCCCGTCATTTAAAAAAAAATTCTGCACCACCAAATTAATTGTGTGTGCAAAACATGGGACGTGCTGGAATTTGCCCAGATGTAATGAACACACAATGGCCCTCATTCCGAGTTGATCGCTCGGTATTTTTCATCGCATCGCAGTGAAATTCCGCTTAGTACGCATGCGCAATATTCGCACTGCGACTGCGCCAAGTAATTTTACAATGGAGATAGTATTTTTACTCACGGCTTTTTCATCGCTCCGGCGATCGTAATGTGATTGACAGGAAATGGGTGTTACTGGGCGGAAACAGGCCGTTTTATGGGCGTGCGGGAAAAAACGCTACCGTTTCCGTAAAAAACGCAGGAGTGGCCGGGGAAACGGGGGAGTGTCTGGGCGAACGCTGGGTGTGTTTGTGACGTCAAAACAGGAACGACAAGCACTGAACTGATCGCACAGGCAGAGTAAGTCTGAAGCTACTCTGAAACTGCTAAGTAGTTAGTAATCGCAATATTGCGAATACATCGGTCGCAATTTTAAGAAGCTAAGATTCACTCCCAGTAGGCGGCGGCTTAGCGTGTGCAACTCTGCTAAAATCGCCTTGCGAGCGATCAACTCGGAATGAGGGCCAATATTGGTGGCGTTGTCCGATATCACAAATCCCCAGGAGAGTCCAATTTGGGTAAGCCATTCTGCGATGATGTCCCTCAGTTTCCGTAAGAGGTTGTCAGCGGTGTGCCTCTTATGGAAAGCTGTGATACATAGCGTAACCTGCCTAGGAACGAGTTGGCGTTTGCGAGATGCTGCTACTGGTGCCGCTGCTGTTGTTGCTGTGGGAGGCCATACATCTACCCAGTGGGCTGTTACAGTCATATAGTCCTTAGTCTGCCCTGTTCTACTTGTCCACATGTTCGTGGTTAAGTGGACACTGGATACAACCGCATTTTGTAGGACACTGGTGACTCTTTTTCTGACGCCTTTGTACATTTTCGGTATCACCTGCCTAGAGAAGTGGAACCTAGATAGGATTTGATACCGGGACACGCTATGTCCATCAATTCTATAAGTCCCACTGAACTAATGGCGGATACAGGATGCACGTCTAACACCAACATAAGTGTCAAGGCCTCAGTTATCCGCTTTGCAAAAGGATGACTGCCGTCATATTTCATCTTCCTTACAAAGGACTGTTGGACAGTCAATTGCTTACTGGAAGTAGCACAAGTGGTCTTCCGACTTCCCCTCTGGGATGACGATCGACTCCCAGCAGCAACAACAGCAGCGGCAGCAACAGCAGGCGTACCACTCAAGGATCCCCTGGAGGAATCCCGGTTAGGAGAGGACTCCTCGGTCTTGACAGTGACATGGCCTGCAGTACTACTGACGTTCCTGACTGAGGAGGAAGTTGATGTTGAGGGAGTTGGTGGTGTGGCTTGCAGGAGCTTGGGTACAAGTGGAAGAAGGGATTTAGGTGTCAGTGGACTGCTTACGCTCTTACCCAAAGTTTCACAACTTGACACTGACTTATGATGAATGCGCTGCAGGTGACGTATAAGGGAGGATGTTCCTAGATGGTTAACATCCTTACGCCTACTTATTACAGATTGACAGAGGCAACACACAGCCTGACACCTGTTGTCCGGATTTGTGGAGAAATAATTCCACAACGAAGAGGTGGATTTTTTGGTAGTTTTCCCAGGCATCACAATGGGCTTCTTCTTCCCAAGGACAACAGGTGTTTCCCCTGGTGCCTGACTTAAACAAACCACATCACCATCAGAATCCTCATCGTCAACTTCCTCCTCATCGCCAGCAACCACATCCAACAACTTCCTCCTCATCACCAGCAGTTCCACAGCTTCAGGTTCTCCAGTTGCTATCATTCCAGGGACTCATGTTCATCTTCCTACGCCGAATAAGTTCGTTGGCAATCCCAAAATGTGTTGTGGATTTTTGAACCAGTATGAAGTCCATTTCAAATTGCTGCCACACTACTTCCCAACACCTAGAACAAATGTTGCATACATTGTGTCCCTACTGACTGGTCCTGCCTTGAATTGGGTCTCCCCATTATGGGAGCGAGCAGATTCTCTTTTTAACAACTATACAGAATTTGTTGCTGCATTCCGACACATCTTTGTTAAACCTGGGTGTACAGCATCTGCTTCTTCAGACATATTCCAGATTCGCCAGGGAACATGCACCGTGGGACAATATGTCATCCAGTTCCAGACATTGGCATCAGAGGTTAAATGGAATAATCAAGCGTTGGTTGCTGTGTTCTGGCATGGACTGCCTGATCGTATAAAAGATGAGCTTTAATTTCCTTATGTGTGAAATTGGACTTACGTTTACGCGAACAAACCAGTGAACATTCTCAAAGTGACCCTCGCAAGCATCAAGTTACGCCTCAAGTTCAGTCCCTACCCATTGCTTCTGATGAGCCTATGCAAGTGAATAATCCCTGAGGAGCGGTCAAGAAGGTTACGGGATAGACTGTGCCTATATTGTGCTGCTGCTGGTCACATGATTGGTTCCTGTCCTACTCATTCGGGAAACGCCAGGTCCTAGCTTGCAAAGGAGGAGTCAAGCTCCTTCGTCTCGAGACCTCATCTTACCTGCAACCCTGGAAACACAGAGTGGATTACATACCTTTTCTCCTTTAGTAGATTGTGGTGCTGCTGGGAACTTTATTACACAGGCTGCAGTCAATAAGATCCATCTTCTTGTTTCAAATTTGTCTCACCCAGTCTACCTCACTGATGTGGATGGTAGTCATATTGCTGAGTGTTCCATCAATCTGTAAACTAAGCCAGTGGTCCTGGGAGTGGGCTTCCTCCATTCTGAGTTCATTGAACTTTTGGTCATCCCTAAAGCCACTCATGAGATCATAGTGGGTATGCCCTGGCTTCAATTACACAACCCACAAATCGACTGGTCCACACTACAGCTCACAGCATGTCCTTACTGTTTCCACTCCTGTTTGGCTCAAGTCCGACCCGTGAGATCTTCAGGGTTAAATCCCCAGTCCGAACTTCCTGAGGCCTACAAGGATTTTTTTGACGTCTTCAGTGAAAAGGCCGCTGATGTTCTGCCTCCCCATCGGGAATAGGATTGTCCCATCGATCTCATCCTGGGGAGAAAGCCACTCAGAGGACGCACATATCCTCTATCCGTTCCTGAAACTCTTGCCATTAGTGAGTACATAAAAGAGAATCTGCAGAAAGGATTCATCTGTCCTTACTAATCCCCAGCAGGAGCGGGGTTTTTCTTCGCCAAGAAAAAAGATGGAAGATTACGCCCCTGCATTGATTACCGAGGTTTAAATTATATTATCATCAAGAACAGCTACCCCCTGCCATTAATTACGGAACTATTTGACAGAGTCAAAAGGTACCAGTATCTTTACCAAGCTAGATCTCCGTGGGCCTTATAATCTCATCAGGATCCGAAGATGCGATGAGTGGAAAACCACCTTAACCACCCGCGATGGCCACTATGAGAATCTAATGATGCCCTTCGGACTAAGTAATGCCCCGGCGGTATTCCAGAACTTTGTCAATGAAATATTTTGAGATGTTCTGTACAAGTATGTGGTAGTCTACCTTAAGGACATCCTGATCTTTTCCCGTGACTTGGCTTCCCATCGCAAACAACTGAAAGAGGTTCTTTGACGCCTTCAACAGAATCGTCTTTATGGTAAACTGTCTAAGTGCATGTTTGAGGCTTCTTCAATGCCATTCCTAGGGTACATAATTTCTGGTTCTGATCTTCAAATGGACCCAGCCAAGTTGGAAGCCATAGAGAACTGGTCTCTTCCCACTACACTCAAGTCGGTTCAGCATTTCATTGGCTTCGCCAACTATTATAGAAAGTTCATCAAAGGATTTTCCACATTGATAGCCCCAATTACTTGCCTCATTCGGAAAGGGGCAAATCCTTCCCAGTGGTCTGAAGAAGCACTGTCTGCCTTTCAAAAAATGAAACAAGCTTTTGTTTCAGCTCCTGTGTTACAGCAGCCAGATGTCAATAGGGCTTTCGTTCTAGAGGTGGACGCCTCGACGGTTGGCATTGGCGCAGTCTTGTTCCAAGCTGGCGCAGATGGTAAGAGTCATCCTTGTGGGTTTTTCTCCCGTAGATTCTTACCTGCCGAAATGAACTACTCCATTGGTGACCAGGAGCTTCTAGCAATTAAGCTGATCCTTGAAGAATGGAGGTATCTGTTGGAGGGCGCAAAGTTTTCCCATTACCATCTATACCGACCATAAGAACCTCCTGTACTTAAAAGCAGCACAGTGTCTAAATCCTCATCAAGCAAGGTGGGCCTTATTCTTTTCTCATTTTAATTTCAAGTTGCAGTTTCATCCTGGCTCTCAGAATGTTAAAGCGGACGCTTTATCACGCTCCATGAGTTCCAACGAAGAATCTTCAGAACAAGGCTCTCGTCCAGTTCTCAATCCTGTAGTTTTTGCTTCCACTAATGTATCTCCAGTTCCGCCTCTTGGCAAGATGTTCATCTCTCCTGAGCTTCGTCCAAATCTCCTGTCTTAGGTTCACACTTCCAAGTTCACTGGTCATCCTGGGATCCTCAAAACTTCTAAGTTGTTGTCTCAATCCAGCTGGTGGCCTCATATGAAAGCTGATATCCAAGAATTTGTGGCTTCACATCCCAAGTGCGCCCAGCATAAAGATCCTCGTCAAGCGCCTGCTGGTCAACTGTTGCCAAATTCCATACCAAGTCGTCCCTGGTCTCATCTGTCGATGGATTTTATTTAGGATCTACCACCCTCCAAAGGGTATGATACCATCTGGGTAGTGGTCGACAGGTTCTCTAAGATGGCCTACTTCGTTCCCCTCATTGGCTTGCCTGCTGCTCCAAAACTTGCACAGTTATTTTTACGTGAAATCTTCAGAATACATGGACTTCCAACTGAGATAATATCCGATCATGGAGTTCAATTTGTGGCAGTGAAGTGGGCAGAACGCAGTAATCTATGGTCCCCAAGGAGGGGGCGGAGTCTAATGATGTAATTATATGCTAATAGCGTCATTTTAGCCCTGCCTGTATGTAACTATCACCCAAACATGGGAGGTTTCCAGTGAGAAGGTGGGGCCTAATGTCACAATTAGCCCCGCCCTGCCTCTGTAGCCTCCCACTTGCTTCTTCTCTCCAGGCATCTCCCGGAGAGGAAAAATTAGAAGTCGGTTAGTATGCATTAAAACCAAATGGTAATGATGTTTCAGTGAGAAATCACCAATGTAAGCAATCAAACACCTTCTCTGCATCCACAAACTCTTGATGTCTCTTCAGCATGTACAGTATGCTGTAAAATCAAAAATCCTGCATATATTATCGGATGCTTATCTACTGCCAATAAAGTGTGGAATCTCTTTCAACCTTAAAGGATGCAAATCATTCTTTGTGAGCAAATAGACAAAACTGGATAACGGAATGCAAAAATCTATTTTGGAACCTCTAAATAGCGCAAAAGTCACAAGGCAGCCTAAAAGTACTCACAATTTCCAAATGTACTCCTCCAAAGTACCTTAAATTCTGAAATAGACAAAACTGGATAACGAAAAGAGTGTTCCCTCATGCGCCTATCACAATGAAAACACAATGCTAAAACAATAGTAATAATAAGAATTTACTTACCGATAATTCTATTTCTCGTAGTCCGTAGTGGATGCTGGGGACTCCGTCAGGACCATGGGGAATAGCGGCTCCGCAGGCCGCAGGAGACAGGGCACAAAAATAAAGCTTTAGGATCAGGTGGTGTGTACTGGCTCCTCCCCCTATGACCCTCCTCCAAGCCTCAGTTAGGATACTGTGCCCGGACGAGCGTACACAATAAGGAAGGATATTGAACCCCGGGTAAGACTCATACCAGCCACACCAATCACACCGTATAACTTGTGATCTGAACCCAGTTAACAGTATGACAAACGTAGGAGCCTCTGAACAGACGGCTCACAACAAATAACAACCCGATTTTTTTGTAACAATAACTATGTACAAGTATTGCAGACAATCCGCACTTGGGATGGGCGCCCAGCATCCACTACGGACTACGAGAAATAGAATTATCGGTAAGTAAATTCTTATTTTCTCTAACGTCCTAAGTGGATGCTGGGGACTCCGTCAGGACCATGGGGATTATACCAAAGCTCCCAAACGGGCGGGAGAGTGCGGATGACTCTGCAGCACCGAATGAGAGAACTCAAGGTCCTCCTCAGCCAGGGTATCAAATTTGTAGAATTTTGCAAACGTATTTGCCCCTGACCAAGTAGCAGCTCGGCAGAGTTGTAATGCCGAGACTCCCCGGGCAGCCGCCCAGGATGAGCCCACTTTCCTTGTGGAATGGGCCTTGACAGATTTAGGTTGTGGCAAGCCTGCCACAGAATGTGCAAGTTGAATTGTGCTACAAATCCAACGAGCAATCGTCTGCTTAGAAGCAGGAGCACCCATCTTGTTGGGTGCATACAATATAAGCAGTGAGTCAGACTTTCTGACTCCCGCCGTTCTTGAAATATATATATTTTCAATGCCCGGACCACGTCCAACAACTTGGAATCCTCCAACTCGTTAGTAGCCGCAGGCACCACAATAGGCTGGTTCAGGTGAAACGCTGACACCACCTTAGGCAGAAAATGAGGACGCGTCCGCAGTTCTGCCCTGTCCGTATGGAAAATCAGATATGGGCTCTTATATGATAAAGCCGCCAATTCTGATACTCTCCTAGCTGAAGCCAGGGCCAGTAGCATGGTTACTTTCCATGTGAGATACTTCAGCTCCACCGATTTGAGCGGCTCAAACCAATGGGATTTGAGAAAATCCAAGACTACATTAAGATCCCACGGTGCCACTGGGGGCACAACCGGGGGCTGTATATGTAGTACTCCTTTTACAAAAGTCTGGACTTCAGGAACTGAAGCCAATTCTTTCTGGAAGAAAATCGACAGGGCCGAAATTTGAACCCTAATGGACCCCAATTTGAGGCCCATAGACAATCCTGTTTGCAGGAAATGTAGGAATCGACCCAGTTGAAATTCCTCCGTGGGGGCCTTCCTGGCCTCACACCACGCAACATATTTTCTCCAAATGCGGTGATAATGTTGTGCAGTCATCTCCTTCCTGGCTTTTACCAGTGTAGGAATGACCTCTTCCGGAATGCCTTTTTCCTTTAGAATTCGGCGTTCAACCGCCATGCCGTCAAACGCAGCCACGGTAAGTCTTGGAATAGACACGGTCCCTGCTGAAGCAGGTCCCGTCTTAGAGGTAGAGGCCACGGATCCTCCGTGAGCATCTCTTGAAGTTCCGGGTACCAAGTTCTTCTTGGCCAATCCGGAGCCACTAGTATCGTTCTTACTCCCTTCTGCCGTATAATTCTCAGTACTTTTGGTATGAGAGGCAGAGGAGGGAACACATACACTGACTGGAACACCCACGGTGTTACCAGAGCGTCCACAGCTATTGCCTGAGGATCTCTTGACCTGGCGCAATACCTGTCCAGTTTTTTGTTGAGGCGGGACGCCATCATATCCACCATTGGTTTTTCCCAATGGTTCACAATCATGTGGAAGACTTCTGGATGAAGTCCCCACTCTCCCGGGTGTAGATCGTGTCTGCTGAGGAAGTCTGCTTCCCAGTTGTCCACTCCCGGAATGAACACTGCTGACAGTGCTATCACATGATCTTCCGCCCAGCGAAGAATCCTTGCAGCTTCTGCCATTGCTGTCCTGCTTCTTGTGCCGCCCTGTCTGTTTACGTGGGCGACTGCCGTGATGTTGTCCGACTGGATCAACACCGGCTGACCCTGAAGCAGGGGTTTTGCCAGACTTAGAGCATTGTAAATCGCTCTTAGCTCCAGTATATTTATGTGAAGAGACATCTCCAGGCTTGACCATACTCCCTGGAAGTTTCTTCCTTGTGTGACCGCTCCCCAGCCTCTCAGACTGGCATCCGTGGTCACCAGGACCCAGTCCTGTATGCCGAATCTGCGGCCCTCTAACAGATGAGCACTCTGCAACCACCACAGAAGAGACACCCTTGTCCGTGGCGATAAGGTTATCCGCTGATGCATCTGCAGATGCGATCCGGACCATTTGTCCAGCAGATCCCACTGAAAAGTTCGTGCGTGGAATCTGCCGAATGGGATCGCTTCGTAAGAAGCCACCATCTTTCCCAGGACTCTTGTGCATTGATGTACAGACACTGTCCCTGGTTTTAGGAGGTTCCTGACAAGTTCGGATAACTCCCTGGCTTTCTCCTCCGGAAGAAACACCTTTTTCTGAACCGTGTCCAGAATCATTCCCAGGAACAGCAGACGTGTTGTCGGGGTCAACTGAGATTTTGGAAAATTCAGAATCCACCCGTGTTGTTGCAGCACTACTTGGGTTAGTGCTACTCCGTCCTCCAGCTGTTCTCTGGACCTTGCCCTTATCAGGAGATCGTCCAAGTAAGGGATAATTAATACGCCTCTTCTTCGCAGAAGAATCATCATTTCGGCCATTACCTTGGTAAAGACCCGAGGTGCCGTGGACAATCCAAACGGCAGCGTCTGAAACTGATAATGACAGTTTTGCACCACGAACCTGAGGTACCCTTGATGTGAAGGGCAAATTGGGACATGCAGGTAAGCATCCTTTATGTCCAGGGACACCATAAAGTCCCCTTCTTCCAGATTCGCTATCACTGCTCTGAGTGACTCCATCTTGAACTTGAATTTTTGTATGTACAGGTTCAAAGATTTCAGATTTAGAATAGGTCTTACCGAGCCGTCCGGCTTCGGTACCACAAATAGCGTGGAGTAATACCCCTTTCCCTGTTGTAGGAGGGGTACCTTGACTATCACCTGCTGAGCAAACAGCTTGTGAATGGCTTCCAATACCGTCTCCCTGTCTGAGGGAGACGTTGGCAAAGCAGACTTTAGGAACCGGCGAGGGGGAGACTTCTCGAATTCCAACCTGTAACCCTGAGATACTACCTGCAGAATCCAGGGGTCCACCTGTGAGCAAGCCCACTGTGCGCTGAAATTCTTGAGTCGACCCCCCACCGTTCCTGAGTCCGCTTGTAAGGCCCCAGCGTCATGCTGAGGGCTTTGCAGAACCCTGGGAGGGCTTCTGTTCCTGGGCAGGGGCTGCTTGCTGCCCTCTCTTACCCCTTCCTCTGCCCCTAGGCAGATATGACTGTCCTTTTGTCCGCTTGTTCTTCTTATAGGACCGAAAGGACTGCGGCTGAAAAGACGGTGTCTTTTTCTGTTGGGAGGGAGTCTGAGGTAAAAAGGTGGATTTTCCGGCAGTTGCCGTGGCCACCAGATCCGATAGACCGACGCCAAATAATTCCTCCCCTTTATACGGCAATACTTCCATATGTCGTTTGGAATACGCATCACCTGACCACTGTCGCGTCCATAAACTCCTTCTGGCAGATATGGACATCGCATTTACTCTCGATGCCAGAGTGCAAATATCTCTCTGCGCATCTCGCATATAAAGGAAAGCATCCTTTAATTGCTCTATAGTCAATAAAATACTGTCCCTATCCAGGGTATCAATATTTTCAGTCAGGGAATCCAACCAGACGACCCCAGCACTGCACATCCAGGCTGAGGCGATGGCCGGTCGCAGTATAACACCAGTATGTGTGTATATACTTTTTAGGGTAGTTTCCAGTCTCCTATCTGCTGGATCCTTGAGGGCGGCCGTATCCGGAGACGGTAACGCCACTTGTTTTGATAAGCGTGTGAGCGCCTTATCCACCCTAGGGGGTGTTTCCCAGCGCGCCCTAACCTCTGGCGGGAAAGGGTATAATGCTAATAACTTTTTTGAAATTAGCATTTTTCTATCTGGGTTAAACCACGCTTCATCACATACATCATTTAATTCCTCTGATTCAGGAAAAACTACAGGTAGTTTTTTCACCCCCCACATAATACCCCTTTTTGTGGTACTTGCAGCATCAGAGATATGCAAAGCCTCCTTCATTGCCGTGATCATATAACGTGTGGCCCTACTTGAAAATACGTTTGTTTCATCACCGTCGACACTAGATTCAGTGTCTGTGTCTGGGTCTGTGTCGACCGACTGAGGTAAAGGGCGCTTTACAGCCCCTGACGGTGTCTGAGACGCCTGGGCAGGTACTAACTGGTTTGCCGGCCGTCTCATGTCGTCAACTGATTTTTGTAATGTGCTGACATTATCACGTAATTCCATAAACAAAGCCATCCATTCCGGTGTCGACTCCCTGGGGGGTGACATCACCATTATCGGCAATTGCTCTGCCTCCACGCCAACATCGTCCTTATACATGTCGACACACACGTACCGACACACAGCAGACACACAGGGAATGCTCTTATCGAAGACAGGACCCCACTAGCCCTTTGGGGAGACAGAGGGAGAGTTTGCCAGCACACACCCAAGCGCTATAATATATATGGGAACAACCTTATATAAGTGTTGTTCCTTATAGCAGCTTAAATATATCCAGTATATCGCCAAAAAATGCCCCCCCCTCTCTGTTTTACCCTGTTTCTGTAGTGCAGTGCAGGGGAGAGTCCTGGGAGCCTTCCTCACAGCGGAGCTGAGCAGGAAAATGGCGCTGTGTGCTGAGGAGAATAAGCCCCGCCCCCTATTTCGGCGGGCTTTCCTCCCGTGGATTTAGATAAGTGGCATGGGTTAAATACATACATATAGCCTTAATGGCTATATGTGATGTATTCTTTTGCCTTAAGGTAATAAAATATTGCTGCCCAGGGCGCCCCCAGCAGCGCCCTGCACCCTCCGTGACCGCTTGGTGTGAAGTGTGTGACAACAATGGCGCACAGCTGCAGTGCTGTGCGCTACCTTCATGAAGACTGAAAAGCCTTCTGCCGCCTGTTTCCGGACCTTCAATCTTCAGCATCTGTAAGGGGGGTCGGCGGCGCGGCTCCGGGACGAACCCCAGGGCGAGACCTGTGTTCCGACTCCCTCTGGAGCTAATGGTGTCCAGTAGCCTAAGAATCCAATCCATCCTGCACGCAGGTGAGTTGAAATTCTCTCCCCTAAGTCCCTCGATGCAGTGAGCCTGTTGCCAGCAGGACTCACTGAAAATAAAAAACCTAAAAAAAACTTTTTCTAAGCAGCTCTTTAAGAGAGCCACCTAGATTGCACCCTGCTCGGACGGGCACAAAAACCTAACTGAGGCTTGGAGGAGGGTCATAGGGGGAGGAGCCAGTACACACCACCTGATCCTAAAGCTTTATTTTTGTGCCCTGTCTCCTGCGGCCTGCGGAGCCGCTATTCCCCATGGTCCTGACGGAGTCCCCAGCATCCACTTAGGACGTTAGAGAAAAAAGGAGTAATACATCCCTTATTTTACAGGAGAGATCCAGACAAGTGGAATCCATCTTCACTTATTGATTTCTCATAGGTGCAGGGCAATGTGTAAAAGAAAAACCATAACATGTGTAGTACAATCACAATTTAATGATACACACTAACACACGTTAAAACACATAGAATTTCTCCAAAGATTCTGCTGAAAGCAGGTAGCCAGAATAATTACCAGCATCTGTCCCCTGGTATCTAAGGGCAGGGCCGCAACTAGAGGGTATCTAGGGGAGCACGCGACCTGGGCTCGGAAAAGGAGAGGGCGCCAGCGCGAGGCAGTAAGCGGGAACGACCAGTGCAGGACGGCGCAGGGTTGATGATGCGCCGTCCCGCTCCGCTGCGCCAGGACGCTTCGGCACGAGGCAGTAAGCGGGAACGACCAGTGCAGGATGGCGCAGGGTTGAAGAGGCGCCATCCCGCTCCGCTGCGCCAGGACGCTTCCGTAGAGGCTATAGCTGCTTCCCGGAAACACAGCTGTCGCTTCTGACTGTCACTGTGACAGCGCACTTCAGAAATGGAGAGGAGGGGGCCCTGACTGACACAGCAGATCAGCACTAAAAGTAGGTAGGGAGAGGCGGGCAGCTATATATGTACAATATGTGTGTGTGCAGTGTACTTTAACCTAGTGTGTGTGAGCAGTGCAGTGTAACCCTGAGTGTGTGTGTGTGTGTGTGTGTGTGTGTGTGTGTGTGTGTGTGTGTGTGTGTGTTGAAGCAGTGCAGTGTAACCCTGTGTGTATGTGTGCTTGAACAGTTCAGTGTAACCCTGTGTGTATGTGTGTTGGAGCAGTGCAGTGTAACCCTGTGTGTTTGAGCAGTGCAGTGTAACCCTGTGTGTATGTGTGTTGGAGCAGTGCAGTGTGACCGTGTGTGTGTGTGTGTGTGTGTGTGTGTGTGTGTGTGTGTGTGTGTGCATGTGTTGGAGCAGTGCAGTGTAACCCTGCGTGTGTATGTTGAAGCAGTGCAGTGTAACCCTGTGTGTATGTGTGTTGGAGCAGTTCATTGTAACCCTGTGTGTATGTGTGTTGGAACAGTGAAGTGTAACCCTGTGTGTGTGCGTGCTGGAGCAGTTCAGTGTAACCCTGTGTGTTGGAGCAGTGCAGTGTAACTGTGTGTGTGTGTGTGTGTGTGTGTGTGTGTGTGCATGTGTTGGAGCAGTGCAGTGTAACCCTGTGTGTGTATGTTGAAGCAGTGCAGTGTAACCCTGTGTGTATGTGTGTTGGAGCAGTTCAGTGTAACCCTGTGTGTATGTGTGTTGGAGCAGTGCAGTGTAACCCTGTGTGTGTGTGCATGTGTTGGAGCAGTGCAGTGTAACCCTGTGTGTGTACTGGAGCAGTGCAGTGTAACCCTGTGTGTGTGTGCATGTGTTGGAGCAGTGCAGTGTAACCCTGTGTGTGTGTGTACTGGAGCAGTGCAGTGTAACCCGTTGTTGTGTGTGTGTATGCTGGAGTACTCAGGGTGGGTACTTCATTTGTATGTATAGGAGGGGTGTATTTAATCACAGTATATTGGGGTATGTGTATATACAGGGGCACGTATATATGTTTATTTTGGTAGTATGTGTATACTATATTCAGGGGCTGTGTAGATATGTACCGTAATGTGTATTATTGATGGTGTATACATGTATGGGAGAATGTATTTCTGTATAATGGGGAGGTGGGGGGGGGGGGGGGGGCGCCAAATGACTGTCTTGCCGCGGGTGACAGAAACCTTAATTTCGGCCCTGCTAAGGGACAGATCACGGACTCCGAAGCTGCTGTTGCCTAAACATCTGGATCGCCGAATTGATTGCCAAACACCAGTTCCAGTGGCCTTTTCCGGAGAGACGCTTGGTGACTGTTTTACAAACTGCTATTTTGAGAGCTGTTAAAAACCAGTTCTCTTACATGCTGGTAATTATTCTGGCTACCTGCTTTCAGCAGAATCTTTGGAGAAATGATATATGTTTTAGAATCGCTTTGGACCGCAAATCGCGGTCCAACCTGAATTTTTACAATTGCTCCACAGGCGCACGTGCAGAGCCTGCCCTGCGCATGCACCCGCACTTTCTGCAGGGGGGGGGGGCGTAGAAAATGTGATTGCCCACGCCTGTCAATCATCCACAGGCAGTTGTGGGGCGGGGTGGGGGTGGCAATGCTCCGTTTCCAGGGCGGAGACGGGGTGTTGTGGGGGCGGTGCATTGCGAACGGGGGGGTGGAGGTGGCCAAATGGGGCTGTGTCGGGAACGTGATCACAGCAGCTGCGTGACATCACATGCAGCCGCCGCGATTGAGAACATGGCGGCGGAGGCTTCCTCAGTTTATGCTAACAAGCAGAAATTGCAATGCGTTCGCAATTTCTGCCTGTTGAACGGGGGGAGGCGCCGGTCAGCATGCTGGGCGGCATGGCCCAGCAATGGGCGGTCCCCAGCATGCGATCCAAAGGATTACAAATAATTAGCCCCATTGTGTGGTGATACTCCTAACATCAGCAACGAGGATGATGATGAGATTGTCAACTTAGAGGAACATGACCATTGTTAGCCTAAAGCCCATTAATAATTTGCAAATATCCCTATCTGTTTGACAGTCCAACAAGTAAGGCCAATATTCAAAATGTTTCTTTTTTTGTGACAGCACAAAAAAAGAGCAAACCAAGAATAACCACAAAAGTGGCATTCCCTATCGTTGATGCACTTGGTTTGTTAAACTATGTATTTTCTTTTCAATACACAATGTAAAGGTTTGTGGTAATGTAATTCTATATTGTAATTTGACAATTCCATCTTGTTCTATTGCTACAGTATATAAAATCAGGGTGTCTGTTAGATTCCCATTGGATTTGGCTTTAGCAAATGATCGTATTGCAAACCCACCAGGAATCCACCCAAAACCCCAAACCAGACACTTAATAAATATACCCCTATGTATTTTACTTTCCATCTGCATTTTCTTGCCAATCCAGGCCATTTTCTGACAAATCTCGTGCATCAAACAGTTTCTTTGTATTTATCAGTGTATGGCGACAGGGCTGTTTTTAGATTACCCCTTATCTCAGCAACTGAAAATTATCTTCCCATATTTTCCCATAATGTCTATCTAAAGCAGTATGGCAATACTGGGCCAGAGCAATAAGTTTTTACTTATCGCTTCACTAGGCCAGTCTCAGGGGTAATGCACTTGTGCCTGGACTACCCCGGTCCCTCCTTTTCCCCCATAGGCTTTCGGATTTATTAGGGGCATAGCAAAAACTGTGATGGGCCTATAGCAACATTTTGAAGGGGCCATAATCCCAAAGCTTCTAGAGAGACTCCTCTCCACAGCATTTGTTAATGTTATGCCCCAAAGTGGTGCCTGAGTTCATATTATGTCACTCTGTAGGGCTGCCAGTGCAAAGTATGTAACACAGTACCCTAAATTCTCATTGTGACATACAGTGACCCCAGTTCATATTATGCCACACTATAGTGCCTCCACAACATATTGTGTCACATTGCAGTGTTCCTAATTCATATTATGCCACACTGTATTGCCTCCACTTCATACTGTACCACATTACAGTGACAGTTCATATTATGCCACACTATAGTGCCTCCACTTCATATTATTTCACATTACTGTACCCCAGTTCATATTGTGTAATATAACTAGATCCGAACCGCCCCGAACTTCACGATCCGAGCCGGGAACCAAGTCTGGCAGGAAGTACCGATCCCAGAACGAGGCAAAATGCCATCATCCTGCTGTCGGATTCTCGCTGGTTTTGGATTCCATATAAGGAACCGCGCATTGCTGCCATTTTCACTCTGGACATGTGGGTGGTGGCGTCGGGTGGAGTCAGTGTGTGCTCTTTAGGGGTGCTGTCCTGTGTGCTGTTAGGAGTGCTGTCTTGTCACTGTGGTGTCCTGTGCTGTTAGGGGTGCTGTCCTGACACTGTGGTGTCCTGTGCTGTTAGGGGTGCTGTACATGGGTGTTGCTGTCCTATCACTGTGCTGTACAGGGGCACTGTCCTGTATGCTATAAAAAATAAAAATACAGAGGTGTTGTAAAGGTACACTGGCCCTGTCTTGTATACTGTAAAATTACAGGGGTGCTGTGAAAATAAAGGTACACTGACCATGTCTTGTATGCTGTAAAATTACTGGGGCCCTGTCCTATATGCTGTAAAAATACATGGGTGCTGGTTCTGTCTAGTATGCTGCAGAAATGCAGGGGTACATTGGCCCTGTCTTGTATGCTGTAAAATTTAGTGATGAGCGGGTTCGGTTTCTCGGAAACCGAACCCCCCCGAACTTCACCCTTTTTACACGGGTCCGAGCCATACTTGGATTCTCCCGTATGGCTCGGTTAACCCGAGCACGCCCGAACGTCATCATCCCGCTGTCGGATTCTCGCGAGATTCGGATTCTATATAAGCAGCCGCGCGTCGCCGCCATTTTCACTCGTGCATTGGAAATGTTAGAGAGAGGACGTGGCTGGCGTCCTCTCCGTTATTGTTGAACTTGATTGTGCTTTATTGCTTAATTGTGGGGAGGACTGGGGAGCAGCTGTATAAAATAGGAGGAGTACAGTGCAGAGTTTTGCTGATCAGCGACCACCAGTTTTATCCGTTCTCTGCCTGAAAAAAACGCTCCTTATCTGTGCTCAGTGTGCTGCATATATCTGTGCTCACACTGCTTAATTGTGGGGACTGGGGAGCAGCTGTATTATATAGCAGGAGTACAGTGCAGAGTTTTGCTGACAGTGACCACCAGTATACGTTGTCTGCCTGAAAAACACTCCATATCTGTGCTCAGTGTGCTGCTTTATTGTGGGGACTGGGGACCACCAGTATAATATTATATAGGAGGAGTACAGTGCAGAGTTTTGCTGACCAGTGACCACCAGTATATAATATATAGCAGTACGGTACGGAAGGCCACTGCTGTACCTACCTCTGTGTCGTCATTAAGTATACTATCCATCTACATTCTATACCTGTGGTGCATTTTAGTTTTGCAGTTTGCTGACACAGTGACCGCCAGTATATATAGCAGTACGGTACGGAAGGCCACTGCTGTACCTACCTCTGTGTCGTCATTAAGTATACTATCCATCTACATTCTATACCTGTGGTGCATTTTAGTTTTGCAGTTTGCTGAAACAGTGACCACCAGTAGACTATATATAGCAGTACGGTACGGAAGGCCACTGCTGTACCTACCTCTGTGTCGTCATTAAGTATACTATCCATCTACATTCTATACCTGTGGTGCATTTTAGTTTTGCAATTTGCTGACACAGTGACCACCAGTATACTATATATAGCAGTACGGTACGGAAGGCCACTGCTGTACCTACCTCTGTGTCGTCATTAAGTATACTATCCATCTACATTCTATACCTGTGGTGCATTTTAGTTTTGCAGTTTGCTGACACAGTGACCACCAGTATATATAGCAGTACGGTACGGAAGGCCACTGCTGTACCTACCTCTGTGTCGTCATTAAGTATACTATCCATCTACATTCTATACCTGTGGTGCATTTTAGTTTTGCAGTTTGCTGACACAGTGACCACCAGTAGACTATATATAGCAGTACGATACGGAAGGCCACTGCTGTACCTACCTCTGTGTCGTCATTAAGTATACTATCCATCTACATTCTATACCTGTGGTGCATTTTAGTTTTGCAGTTTGCTGACACAGTGACCACCAGTATACTATATATAGCTGTACGGTACGGAAGGCCACTGCTGTACCTACCTCTGTGTCGTCATTAAGTATACTATCCATCTACATTCTATACCTGTGGTGCATTTTAGTTTTGCAGTTTGCTGAAACAGTGACCACCAGTATATATAGCAGTACGGTACGGAAGGCCACTGCTGTACCTACCTCTGTGTCGTCATTAAGTATACTATCCATCTACATTCTATACCTGTGGTGCATTTTAGTTTTGCAGTTTGCTGACACAGTGACCACCAGTATACTATATATAGCAGTATGGTACGGAAGGCCACTGCTGTACCTACCTCTGCGTCGTCATTAAGTATACTATCCATCTACATTCTATACCTGTGGTGCATTTTAGTTTTGCAGTTTGCTGACACAGTGACCACCAGTATACTATATATAGCAGTACGGTACGGAAGGCCACTGCTGTACCTACCTCTGTGTCGTCATTAAGTATACTATCCATCTACATTCTATACCTGTGGTACATTTTAGTTTTGCAGTTTGCTGACACAGTGACCACCAGTATACTATATATAGCAGTACGGTACGGAAGGCCACTGCTGTACCTACCTCTGTGTCATCATTAAGTATACTATCCATCTACATTCTATACCTGTGGTGCATTTTAGTTGTGCGCAGTATATATAGTAGTAGGCCATTGCTCTTGATACTGGCATATAATTCCACACATTAAAAAATGGAGAACAAATGTGGAGGTTAAAATAGGGAAAGATCAAGATCCACTTCCACCTCGTGCTGAAGCTGCTGACACTAGTCATGGCCGAGACGATGAAATGCCATCAACGTCGTCTGCCAAGGCCGATGCCCAATGTCATAGCAGAGAGCATGTAAAATCCAAAAAACAAAAGTTCAGTAAAATGACCCAAAAATCAAAATTGAAAGCGTCTGATGAGAAGCGTAAACTTGCCAATATGCCATTTACGACACGGAGTGGCAAGGAACGGCTGAGGCCCTGGCCTATGTTCATGGCTAGTGGTTCAGATTCACATGAGGATGGAAGCACTCATCCTCTCGCTAGAAAAATGAAAAGACTTAAGCTGGCAAAAGCACAGCAAAGATCTGTGCGTTCTTCTAAATCACAAATCCCCAAGGAGAGTCCAATTGTGTCGGCTGCGATGCCTGACCTTCCCAACACTGGACGGGAAGAGCTTGCGCATTCCACCATTTGCACGCCCCCTGCAAGTGCTGGAAGGAGCACCCGCAGTCCAGTTCCTGATAGTCAAATTGAAGATGTCACTGTTGAAGTACACCAGGATGAGGATATGGGTGTTGCTGGCGCTGGGGAGGAAATTGACAAGGAGGATTCTGATGGTGAGGTGGTTTGTTTAAGTCAGGCACCCGGGGAGACACCTGTTGTCCGTGGGACGAATATGGCCATTGACATGCCTGGTCAAAATACAAAAAAAAATCAGCTCTTCGGTGTGGAATTATTTCAACACAAATGCGGACAACAGGTGTCAAGCCGTGTGTTGCCTTTGTCAAGCTGTAATAAGTAGGGGTAAGGACGCTAACCACCTCGGAACATCCTCCCTTATACGTCACCTGCAGCGCATTCATCATAAGTCAGTGACAAGTTCAAAAACTTTGGATGACAGCGGAAGCAGTCCACTGACCACTAAATCCCTACCTCTTGTAACCAAGCTTCTGCAAACCACACCACCAACTCCCTCAATGTCAATTTCCTCCTTACCCAGGAAAGCCAATAGTCCTGCAGGCCATGTCACTGTCAAGTCTGACGAGTCCTCTCCTGCCTGGGATTCCTCCGATGCATCCTTGAGTGTAACGCCTACTGCTGCTGGCGCTGCTGTTGTTGCTGCTGGGAGTCGATCGTCATCCCAGAGGGGAAGTCGGAAGACCACTTGTACTACTTCAAGTAAGCAATTGACTGTCCAACAGTCCTTTGCGAGGAAGATGAAATATCACAGCAGTCATCCTGCTGCAAAGCAGATAACTCAGGCCTTGGCAGCCTGGGCGGTGAGAAACGTGGTTCCGGTATCCACCGTTAATTCAGAGGCAACTAGAGACTTGATTGAGGTAGTGTGTCCCCGGTACCAAATACCATCTAGGTTCCATTTCTCTAGGCAGGCGATACCGAAAATGTACACAGACCTCAGAAAAAGAGTCACCAGTGTCCTAAAAAATGCAGTTGTACCCAATGTCCACTTAACCATGGACATGTGGACAAGTGGAGCAGGGCAGACTCAGGACTATATGACAGCCCACTGGGTAGATGTATTGCCTCCCGCAGCAAGAACGGCAGCGGCGGCACCAGTAGCAGCATCTCGTAAACGCCAACTCGTTCCTAGGCAGGCTACGCTTTGTATCACCGCTTTCCATAAAAGGCACACAGCTGACAACCTCTTACGAAAACTGAAGAACATCATCGCAGAATGGCTTACCCCAATTGGACTCTCCTGGGGATTTGTGACATTGGACAACGCCAGCAATATTGTGCGTGCATTACATCTCGGCAAATTCCAGCATGTCCCATGTTTTGCACATACATTGAATTTGGTGGTGCAGAATTATTTAAAAAACGACAGGGGCGTGCAAGAGATGCTGTCGGTGGCCCGAAGAATTGCGGGCCACTTTCGGCATTCAGCCACCGCGTACAGAAGACTGGAGCACCACCAAACAATCCTGAACCTGCCCTGCCATCATCTGAAGCAAGAGGTGGTAACGAGGTGGAATTCAACACTCTATATGCTTCAGAGGATGGAGGAGCAGCAAAAGGCCATTCAAGCCTATACATCTGCCCACGATATAGGCAAAGGAAGGGGAATGCACCTGACTCAAGCGCAGTGGAGAATGATTTTAATGTTGTGCAAGGTTCTGCAACCCTTTGAACTTGCCACACGTGAAGTCAGTTCAGACACTGCCAGCCTGAGTCAGGTCATTCCCCTCATCAGGCTTTTGCAGAAGAAGCTGGAGACATTGAAGGAGGAGCTAAAACAGAGCAATTCCGCTAGGCATGTGGGACTTGTGGATGGAGCCCTTAATTCGCTTAACCAGGATTCACGGGTGGTCAATCTGTTGAAATCAGAGCACTACATTTTGGCCACCGTGCTCGATCCTAGATTTAAAACCTACATTGTATCTCTCTTTCCGGCAGACACAAGTCTGCAGAGGTTCAAAGACCTGCTGGTGAGAAAATTGTCAAGTCAAGCGGAACGTGACCCGTCAACAGCTCCTCCTTCACATTCTCCCGCAACTGGGGGTGCGAGGAAAAGGCTAAGAATTCTGAGCCCACCCGGTGGCGGTGATTCAGGGCAGTCTGGAGCGAGCTCTGACATCTGGTCCGGACTGAAGGATCTGCCAACGATTACTGACATGTCGTCTACGTCACTGCATATGATTCTCTCACCATTGAAAGAATGGTGGAGGATTATATGAGTGACCGCATCCAAGTAGGCACGTCAGACAGTCCGTACGTATCCTGGCAGAAAAAAGAGGCAATTTGGAGGCCCTAGCACAAACTGGCTTTATTCTACCTAAGTTGCCCTCCCTCCAGTGTATGTTCATCAAAATGAATTATAATCAATTCCTCCGTGGAGACATTCACCAGCAATTGCCTCCAGAAAGTACACAGGGATCTGAGATGGTGGATTCCAGTGAGGACAAATTAATAATCTGTGAGGAGGGGGATGTACACAGTGAAAGGGGTGAGGAATCGGAGGATGATGATGAGGAGTACATCTTGCCTCTGTAGAGCCAGTTTGTGCAAGGAGAGATTGATTGCTTCTTTTTTGGTGGGGGCCCAAACCAACCAGTCATTTCAGTCACAGTCGTGTGGCAGACCCTGTCGCTGAAATGATGGGTTCGTTAAAGTGTGCATGTCCTGTTTATACAACATAAGGGTGGGTGGGAGGGCCCAAGGACAATTCCATCTTGCACCTCTTTTTTCTTTCATTTTTCTTTGCATCATGTGCTGTTTGGGGACAATTTTTTTGAAGTGCCATCCTGTCTGACACTGCAGTGCCACTCCTAGATGGGCCAGGTGTTTGTGTCGGCCACTTGTGTCGCTTAGCTTAGTCACACAGCGACCTTGGTGCGTCTCTTTTTTTCTTTGCATCATGTGCTGTTTGGGGACAATTTTTTTGAAGTGCCATCCTGTCTGACACTGCAGTGCCACTCCTAGATGGGCCAGTGTTTGTGTTGGCCACTTGTGTCGCTTAGCTTAGTCACACAGCGACCTTGGTGCGCCTCTTTTTTTCTTTGCATCATGTGCTGTTTGGGGACAATTTTTTTGAAGTGCCATCCTGTCTGACACTGCAGTGCCACTCCTAGATGGGCCAGGTGTTTGTGTCGGCCACTTGTGTCGCTTAGCTTAGCCATCCAGCGACCTCGGTGCAAATTTTAGGACTAAAAATAATATTGTGAGGTGTGAGGTGTTCAGAATAGACTGGAAATGAGTGGAAATTATGGTTATTGAGGTTAATAATACTATGGGATCAAAATGACCCCCAAATTCTATGTTTTAAGCAGTTTTTTGGGGTTTATTGAAAAAAACACCCGAATCCGACAAAAATATTTCGGTGAGGTTTTGCCAAAACGCGTCCGAATCCAAAACACGGCCGCGGAACCGAATCCAAAACCAAAACACAAAACCCGAAAAATGTCCGGTGCACATCACTAGTAAAATTACAATGGTGCTGTGAAAATAAAGGTACACTGGCCCTGTCTTGTATGCTGTAAAAGTACAGAAGTGCTGTGAAAATAAAGGTACACTGGCCCTGTCTTGTATGCTGTAAAAAATACAGGGGTGTTGTTAAATTACAGGGGTGCTGGCCCTGTCCTGTATGCTGTAAAATTACAGGGTTACTGTAAAAATAAAGGGGTGCTGGTTCTATCCTGTATGCTGTAAAATTCCAGGGGTGCTGTAAAAATAAAGGTACACTGGCCCTGTCCTGTATGCTGTAGAAATACTGAGGCACTGTGAAAATACAGGGGTGCTTGTTCTGTCCTGTATGCTGTAAAAAATACAGGGGTGTTGTAAAAGTACATTGGCCCTGTCTTGTATGCTGTAAAATTACAGGGGCGCTGTGAAAATAAAGGTACACTGGCCCTGTCTTGTATGCTGTAAAAGTGCAAAGGTGCTGTGAAAATAAAGGTACACTGGCCCTGTCTTGTATGCTGTAAAAAATACGGGGTGTTGTTAAATTACAGGGGTGCTGGCCCTGTCCTGTATGCTGTAGAATTACAGGGTTCCTGTAAAAATAAAGGGGTGCTGGTTCTATCCTGTATGCTGTAAAATTACAGGGGTGCTGTAAAAATAAAGGTACACTGGCCCTGTCCTGTATGCTGTAGAAATACTGAGGCACTGTGAAAATACAGGGGTGGTGTTCTCTCCCGTATACTGTAAAAAATACAGGGGTGTTGTAAAAGTACATTGGCCCTGTCTTGTATGCTGTAAAATTACAGGGGTGCTGTGAAAATAAAGGTACACTGGCCCTGTCTTGTATGCTGTAAAAGTACAGAGGTGCTGTGAAAATAAAGGTACACTGGCCCCGTCTTGTATGATGTAAAAATAGAGGGGTGCTGTGAAAATAAAGGTACACTGGCCCTATCTTGTATGCTGTAAAAATACAGTGGTGCTATGAAACTAAAGGTACACTGGCCGTGTCTTGTATGCTGTAAAATACAGGGGTGTTGTTAAAGTAAAGGTACACTGGCCCTGTCCTGTATGCTGTAAAAATACAGGGGTCTTGCTGTTAAAATAAAGGTACACTGGGGGTGTGGCCTGGAGACTGAAGGCAGCAGACGTGCCCTGCATGCGCTCCTGCAGCTAATAGCCCTTACACCCTGTTAAACAGCCCTTTGCTGTCCCTGTCTACTGCAAAGCTGACTCCGGCTCCCTTCCAAGCACCCAGACGTGCCCTTGACAGGGCCGCGGAATCGGGGAGCACCTTTTGGAGCTCCCGCGGGTTGCGGCCTACGGGCATTTCCTAGACCGGGACCTCGATTTTCCCCCGGAGCGGAGGGCCTCCCGAGACCAGTGGAGCGGCGCTGTGGATCCCCCACCCCTTACCTCCTGGTAACGGAGCAGCAGCTACGCGCTACACACGGCGGCCTCTGGAGATCGGCAGCGTTGCTCTGTCTCCGGCTAGCCGGAGCCGCCGGAAGTGAGATGGAGGGGAGCGGCGCCCGGCGGCTGCTTGTGGAGGAGGACCTGACCAGGGCTCGGAGATTGTGCCCGTGACTGGCGCTCGGCGCCGCTGGTGAATCTACAGGGGCAGACTGATCCAGAAGGGTCCCCCAACACGGTACATAAAAATATACCCCATATACCCTCCATCAGCCCCTGCTGTGCACTGAGGACATACTGACAGCGGTGAACTGCCCGCTGGGGGTCTCTGTAGCGCTGAGAGACCATCCCCGCCGCAGCGAACTCGCGGCCTGCTATACCTCCGGGGACCGGGACCTCAAGTCTGGGGGTGCTCCGACGTCGAGCTCCGGGACCTACCTGCGGCCGCAGAGGACTCTGGCGGGCCTCCCGCGAGCTCCCCACACATCTCATACCCTGTGGAGATCTCCCCCCGGGACCTCGGACGCAGGCGATCCCTCCCCTGGGCCTGAAGTGACAGACGGAAAGCGTGTCTGGTCCCGCTGTGCGCGCCGAAAGCTCCCGGCCGGGCACACATGTGACGCGCTGCCCCGCTGGACCCTCGACCTTCTGACGGCTGGCACATCGACATTGAACCTCCCCGTGCCCGGGACCACACCGCGGACTACTGTGTCCAGACCGCAGAACGACCTGAGCGCCCTGGCAGGCTGAGGCCTAGTCCCCCCCCACTGGAACCGGGGACTCAATTTCTGAGACAGCCGGCAAGTCCTTCCTGCAGCCTCGGGCATAGGCGCTATACGGCCCAGAGATCATCGAGGAACGGGAATCACCGCTGGCCGGGTCTCAAACTCTCCCTGTGTAACTCCTCCGTGATGTCCTTGTGAAACACCTCTCTCTCTCTGCAAGGCATTGGGCTCTACCCCACCCCCCTCACAGTTCTCTCTATACATCTATACATTTCCACTCTGGAATATAGTTGTCATGTCTAACAGAAACCGTAAGGCTCCTCCTGGAGACGCATCGTCATTCTTTGGCCCTAAAAGGGGCAAAAATGTGAATCAACACCCGGCTTCGCCTGGGACTCTGCAGGATACGGGGTCCTCCCCGTCCAGATCTGACTCGGCTCTCACTGTTGATTCTGACCCCTATGATTCCTTGGTACAGAGGATTGCGACAACATTCAGAGTTGAACTCCGGGCGGCCATTCAGGAACTTAAAACGGAGATATCCTCCCTGGGATCTCGTACTGACGCTTTAGAGCGTAAGACTGATGATATCTGCAATTATCAAGATGTGGTTACTCAGGAAGTCTTGGAACTGCGGTGGGAAGTTGACCTCATGCGCGAACAAGTCGAGGACCTGGAGAATCGCTCGCGCAGAAACAATTTGCGAATACGCAATGAACCAGAGTCGATAGATACACCTGCGCTGCCAGAGTATCTCCTGGGCCTCTTTCAACAACTACTCCCGGACCTCTCGGAAGATCAATTTCTGCTGGATAGAGCACATAGAGCTCTCTGTGCAAAACCACCCCCGGACCAACCCCCGAGAGATATTGTCCTTCGCATGCACTTCTTTCACATCAAGACAAAAGTGCTCAACTCCTGCCGAGGCACTCCTGCTATCCCATATCAGGGATCAAACCTCCTCATTTTCCAAGACCTGGCCCCCTCCACACTCAAAAAGCGAAGGGAAATGTTGCCCGTCACTAAGGCCCTACGCAACCGCCAGATCCTATATAGATGGGGATTTCCGTTTGCTCTACAGTTCACCTTCAACGGTCGAAATCATTCGGTGAAGAACCCTGATGATGGCTTGTCGGTCCTGCGGCGACTGGGGCTCTTCTCGACTTCTCCTCCTGCACCATCCTCAGATTCCCCCGAGAACCCGAAGTCGAGACCGCCCCCGCGTGCTGAATGGTCGACCGCCCGCTGAACACGCTACTCGGCCTCAAGACTCTCAGGTTTTTGTTATATGGACTTTCAGAATATATTTTTCTAACTTAAGGTTATAGGGATGTTGTTTGTTTTCTTGTTTATACTGCATTTGTGCCTAGTGCCCATTCTTCCTGCGCAGCGGCGTGGGGCTCCCCTTATGCACCCTCACATCCTGCCTCCCCGGCTCACTACCTCACTGACTTTGTGATACTACCATACAAAAACCCTGGGGTCGCCCCATGCCGCTGCTCGATGATGCTTTGATTGTCTTAATTGGTGATAATTATCTATCTCTATTCACTGCTACACGTTTATATACTTTCTTGTTCGTATGTTATACTGTGATAATTTACCTGACACATTAGGGTATAGTTTGTCCCTTTGCTAGGTTCATTCCATCACTGGAATGGACCCTCCCTAGTTGGAGTACATCCAGGCCCTATCTACAAATTACTGGGGTATCCCCCCCCTTTTTTTTGCCTTGCAGACCACCCTCCCCCCATGCCCACGTTAATGATTCACATTTTACTGTTACTCTGGTTGTTGGACAGTTGGTATGCCTCTGTTCTCCTCCCGGCCTCACCCCCACAACACCAGGTCCCCCTCCTGTATGGATGGGGCCCTATAGTGGTGTTGTACGTCGTGTCCTTAGGACTGCGACCCTTTTCGGATACTCGGTTGGCCGCACGGCCTCCATTCCCCTTGTTTTTTGCCCCTAATTTCTCCCATCCCATTTATACCCCCCCTATGCAGCTTTGCACTACACGCTGGGCGGTCAGACCCCCCTCGAGCAGAGTTTCGCTCTGGAACCCCCCATGACACTTAACATTGTATCACTGAATGTCAACGGGCTCAACTCCCCCCAAAAGCGTACTATGGCCATCCAATTCTTTAAAAAACAGAAGGCTGACATAATTCTTTTACAAGAAACACACTTTAAAACTGAACATCCCTCCTTGGCCTCGAAAGCCTACCCTCAGGCCTTCTACTCCACAACCCCCCAAAAGCGTAAAGGTACTGCTATCCTGCTTCATGCCTCACTTCATTACACTATTGAGAACTCTTTCTCGGATCCCAAGGGTCGCTTCAATATTGTTGTCCTACAACTTGGGGACTCCTTTTTAACTATAGCCTCGATTTACTCCCCGAATATGGAGCAGGGCGCCTTCCACAACGATTTCCGTTCCCACCTTGATACACTATCGAAGGGACGGGTGATAATTGGTGGAGACTTTAATGCTGTGCCAGATCTAGTGTGGGACCGTACCCAATCTCGTAAACCTAGCCCATCGACAGTTAGGGAATCCAGACGATTAGCTGACTACATAACGTCCTCGGGATATTACGACGCTTGGAGGGTACTGTACCCGTGTGAACGTACGTACACTCATTACTCTATTCCCCATGATCTTCACTCTAGACTTGATCTTTTTCTAGTAGACTCTTCCACTGTACAAGGCCTGATTAAGGCCTCAGTCTCCCCTGTAGTGTGGTCAGACCACTTAGCGGTCTCCTTGACTGTTGATTCCTCCCCTACACCCCCCACAACTTTCCGTTGGAGATTGAACTCTGCTCTCCTTCTGAAAAAAGATTATATTGTCCAGACTACTGAAACCCTGAAGGAATTCTTCTCCCTGTATACCACGGACGAGATGTCTCCCGCAATAGTTTGGGAAGCACATAAAGCTACCATCCGGGGGGCACTTTATTTCTCTAGCTAAAGCCCAAAAGTTGAAGGATCTCCGGGCGGTGGCGGATCTTGAGAATCAAATCAAAGAGCTAACGATCCGACACCAACAGACGCCCAGACGTTCTATATATAGTAAACTCCTGGCTCTCAAAGGCCAATTATGCCAAATATTGTCGGCCAAAGCCGCTAAAACCATGCGATGGTTACAACATAGGTTTTACTCTAAGGGTGACAAAGCTGACTCCCTCTTAGCCTCCCGCTTACGCGCTCGCAAACAGAGGAATAGAATCCTCTCGCTGAAAGACCAACGTCACAAGCTGACTTATGACCAGCAGCAAATAGCCCACTGTTTCAAGGAATATTACTAATCCCTGTATAACCTACCCACTCTGGGTGACCCCGTTAGTCTGCATGAGCGCATAGACAACTTCCTCTCTTCCTGCCCTCTCCCGATACTCTCTAAACAACAGATGGACTTACTCAATGAAGAGATATCTGCAGAGGAAGTTGATATCACAATCAAATCATTAAGAAATGCCTCAGCTCCGGGTCCGGATGGACTACCGGCTTTATACTATAAGAAATTTAATGGTACTCTGACCCCGGCCCTGACAATATTGTTCAATGCGATACTAGCTGGTACACCCTTCGATAGCTCCACTACCAGAGCGGAGATAGTTGTCATACCTAAACCTGGACGCGACCCCACGGACTGTAGCAGCTATCGCCCAATATCACTCCTAAATTCTGATCTGAAATTATTTGCGAAAATACCTGCTAACCGGCTTGCAGGGATGATCACTTCTCTGGTTCACCCGGACCAGGTCGGTTTTATCCCAGGCAGACAGGCCTTTGACAATATTAGAAGGGCGATCGATACCCTGCACTTTGCTGACTCTTCTGGAGTCCCCTCCCTGGTGATGGGGTTAGACGCTGAAAAAGCGTTCGACCGCATATCATGGATATATATGGATCGCACCCTTCGACGCTTTGGTCTGTCGGGCTGTTTCCTCACGGGCATTGAATCCCTCTACGCTTCCCCGTCAGCTTGTGTCCTAGTGAACGGCCTACTATCCCCCCCATTCTCGATTGCGAATGGCACGAGACAGGGCTGTCCTTTGTCACCCTTAATCTTTGCTTTAATGATGGAACCTCTGGCGTCGGGGATCCGCAGCTGCCCGGATATCTCGGGGATCACTGTGGGCTCTTCTCAGTTTAAGATCTCCCTATATGCGGATGATATTTTGCTCACTCTCTCGAACCCGCATATCTCCCTCCCAAACCTTTTCAAAATCATCCAGGAGTTTGGTGTTATTTCCAATTTCAAAGTCAACGCATATAAGACAGAGGTATTGGACTTTCACCTACAAACCCAGTTGAAAGCCTCCCTATGTAACAATTTCAAATTTGAAATCCCGCCTGAAATACCTGGGCGTATATCTCACCAGACATTATTCCCAACTATATGCAGCTAACTACCCTGGGTTGATTCATAGTGTCACTGGCGATCTCCAGAGATGGTCTGGTCAGTTCATTTCTTGGTCTGGCCGAGCCAACGCTCTGAAAATGAATATCTTACCTCGCCTCTTGTATCTCTTTCAGGCGCTCCCGGTGCGGATCCCCTCACAAGTGTTCTTAGACTTTCAGAAGAAATTCTCACACTTTTTATGGTCAGGCAAAAGGCCTCGGGTTAGATTCAAGACGCTCTATAACAGGGCCTGGGAGGGTGGACTTGGTGTACCCAATATTAAATTGTACTATTATGCGGCCCATATATCACAGGCCGTTCTCTGGCACTCGCACATATCTTCTCGTAGATGGGTTCAATTGGAATCCGAACTCGTTCGTGTGCGCTCCATCTCCACCCTTCTATGGATCCCTCGATCTCATAGACCCCCTGAATATACTAATTTCCCATCTATAACATTCACCATCTCGCTATGGGATAGGCTCACTAAGATCTTTGCTCTACTATCCTCCCCTCCCGCTCTTGCTCCCCTTTGGGACAACCCACTATTCGCCGAAGGACGGACCTCACATGCCTTCCAGCACTGGTCGGCTCACAATCTTCTGTTTATCAACGATATTGCACTGTCACGCTCTTTTCCAGCCTTCCCAGATTTACAGAATCGATATGGACTCCCTCCGCAATGCTTCTTCCAATACCTGCAATTACGTAGCTTTCACATAGCATTTCTCCAATCACACAGCTCTTTGTCCCGATCCCCTCTGGAATCATTATGCTTCCTTCGTTCTCCCTCTGAGGGCCTATTGTCATCGATATATCGCCTCATGCTTACTCATGACCTGCCCACATTGGCACCTCATGAAATAGCTTGGGAAACGGACTTACAGGATCACATAGAGACAGACACCTGGGAACAGATTAAACAGAACCTAGTTTCCTCTGCGACCTCCATTAGACATAGAGAGAATTCGTTTAAACTATATGTCCGTTGGTACTTGGTTCCGATGCGACTGAGTAGAATATTCCCTTCTGCGTCGGATAGATGTTGGAGGGGCTGCGGATCGGAGGGTACCCTGCTCCATATATTTTGGGATTGTCCCAGGATAGCATCACTCTGGAAGGTCATTCGGAGATTGATTTTGCGAATCACTGGAGTGAACATGCCCTCTTCCCCGTCCTTCTTCCTTTTCCCGAGACCCATCCCCGGAACACCGAAATCTTCTCAAAAACTCATCTGGCACATCACGACCGCACTGAGATGTAAGATTGCTTTCCACTGGAAATCGCACACAATTCCATCCATTGCGGCTGTGATTGCTGCCGTCTGGGATACTTACCATATGGAGTTCCTCTCTAGTGTGATCGAGAGCAATGCAGTCACCTTTACTGATGTTTGGTCCCAATGGCTGGCGTACTACAAATGCCCTCCCCCGTTGACATACGGTTATTGATATACTTGCTTATTTGATATCATATGTTTGCATTGCTGTACCCCACTCCCTCTCCCTTCCCTCCCATTTTTCCTTCTGTCTTCCCCTTCCCCCATCCTCCTGTACATTGTCTATTGTACTTTGGTAAAAATTTTCAATAAACAGTACTTAAAAAAAATAAAAAATAAAAATAAAGGTACACTGGCCCTGTCTTGTATGCTGTAAAATTACAGGGGTGCTGTGAAAATAAAGGTACACTGGCCCTGTCTTGTATGCTGTAAGAGTACAGAGGTGCTGTGAAAATAAAGGTACACTGGCCCTGTCTTGTATGCTGTAAAAATATGGGGGTGTTGTTAAATTTCCGGGGTGCTGGCCCTATCCTGTATGCTGCAAAATTACAGGGTTACTGTAAAAATAAAGGGGTACTGGTTCTATCCTGTATGCTGTAAAATTACAGGGGTGCTGTAAAAATAAAGGTACACTGGCCCTGTCCTGTATGCTGTAGAAATACTGAGGCACTGTGAAAATACAGGGGTGCTGGTTCTGTCCTGTATGCTGTAAAAAATACAGGGGTGTTGTAAAAGTACATTGACCCTGTCTTGTATGCTGTAAAATTACAGGGGCGCTGTGAAAATAAAGGTACACTGGCCCTGTCTTGTATGCTGTAAAAGTACAGATGTGCTGTGAAAATAAAGGTACACTGGCCCTGTCTTGTATGCTGTAAAAATACGGGGGTGTTTTTAAATTACAGGGGTGCTGGCCCTATCCTGTATGCTGTAAAATTACAGGGTTACTGTTCTGTATGCTGTAAAAATGCAGGGTGTTGTTGTTAAAATCCAGGGGTGCTGGTCTTGTCCTGTATTCTGTAAAAATACCGGGGTGTTGTTGTTAAAATAAAGGTACACTGGCCCTGTCCTGTATGCTGTAATAATACAGGGGTGCTGTGAAAATAAAGGAGCACTGTTCTGTGTGCTGTAATAATAAAGGGGTGCCGTCCTGTGAAATGGAGAACAAAAATTTGGAGGAAAAAATTGTGAAAGATCAGGAACCACTTCCAGTTCCTACTACTAGTGCTGAAGCTGCTGCTGCCACCAGTCATGACATTGATGATGCAATTCCATCAACGTCATCTGCTAATGCCGATGCCCAATGTCATAGAGGGCATGTAAAATCCAAGAAGCGAAAATGAATAACAAAAAAAAATAATAATAATCTGATGAGAAACGTAAAATTGGCAATATGCCATTCATGACACGAAGTGGCAAGGAAAGGCTAAGGCCTTGGCCTATGTTCATGACTGGTGGTTCAGCTTCTCATGATGATGGAAGCCCTCCACCCTCTTGAAAAATGTAAATAATTAAGCTTGGTAAAGCACAGGAAAAAAACAACTGTGCATTCAGAGATATCACAAATCCCAAAGGAGAGTCCAAGTGTGTCCGCAGGTGCGAGGTCTAGGCCAGACCTTCCCAAGACTGTATGGGAAGAGGAGGCTAATACTACCATTGGTAAGGAGGGGCCCAGCAGACTTTGGACTACTATTCAGGATGAGGGAACCATTTCTACGGATGCCTGTGAATTTCCTGCACTCTTGCGTTTTTGTCTACTTTTCTTTGGTAGACCATTCCATCTGGTAGGAGTCCGAATGTTTGCTGTATGTCATCTCGGCACTGTTTTTATGCTGTAATTGTCTACCCATTTGCAGTAGACCACCTTTTTTTTATCTTATCTATTTTGTATAATAAATTTATGTGCATGGTTTTACATTATGGGAGTGATTTTCTATGTTTACATGTGAATTTGGAGGGATTATCAGCAAAGGAACAGATAGAAGACATCATTCCGACAAGTCTTCATACTGTAATCTCCGCTCCCTCAGGCCTCTATTGTCTATCATTAATCTGATAGACATATATATGGGTACAAGATTCCACTGAAAAATATTCAATTTAAAGATCTGTGACAGTATTACACTATTGTATGTCTATTTCTTTTTGAGGTCCAAAGGAACACTGAAAAGTGTATAAAACCTCAGGATTGATACCAGTTATTCCTGTATATAAGTATAATTTGTGTGCGCTACTTGTGTGGTTGTTCTTTCTCTTCTTTCCTACTACCATTTGTGTGCCTTCTGCAAGTGCTGGGAGGAGCACCGCCAGTCCAGTTGCTGATATTGAAATTGAGGATGTCACTATAGAAGTACACCAGGATGAGGAAGATATTGGTGTAGCTGACGCTAAGGAGGAAGTTGACGATAAGTATTTGGATGGTGATGTGGTTTGTTTGAATAAGGCACCAGTGGAGACAGTTGTTGTCCATGGGATGAAAAAGCCCATTGTCATGCCTTGGCAAAATACCAAAAAAGCCACCTCTTCGGTGTGGAATTATTTCTCCACAAATCTGGACAACAAGTGTCAAGCCATGTGTTGCCTTTGTCTATCCATAACAAGTAGGGGAAAGGACGTTAACCACCTAGGAACATTCTCCCTTATAGGTCACCTGCAGTGCATTCATCATGTCATTGTCAAGTTCAGAAACTTTGGGTAATAGCGTAAGCAGTCCACTGACACCTAAATCCCTTTTGCCTGTTGTAGTCCTGCAGGCCATACCACTGGCATGACTGGCGAGTCCTCTCCCATCCGGGATTTCTCCAGAGGATCCTTGAGTGGTACGCCTACTGCTGCCGCTACTGATGTTGTTGCTGGGAGTCGATCGTCATCCCAGAGAGGAAGTCGGAAGACCTCTTGTACTACTTTAACTAAGCAAGTGACTGTCCAACAGTCCTTTGCGAGGAAGATGAAGTATGACAGCAGTCACCGTGTTGCAAAGCAGATTACTGAGGCCATAACAACTATGTTGGTGTTAGATGTGCATCTGGTATCCGCCATTAGTGCAGTGGGGTTTAGACAGTTGATGGACGTACTGTGTCCCCGGTACCAAATCCCATCTCGATTCAACTTCACCAGGCAAATGATTCCCGGACTGTACAGGGACATTAAGAAAAGTATCCTCAGTGTCCTCAAAAATGCAGATGTACCCACTGTCCTTTTAACCACGGACATTCGGACGAGTGGAGCAGGGCAAACTAAGGACTACGTGACTGTGACAACCCACTGGGTAGATGTATTGACTTCTGCAGCAACAACAGCAGCAGCATCTCACAAATGCCAACTCGTTCCTAGGCAGGCTACGCTATGTATCACCACTTTCCGTAAGAGGCACACCACTGACAACCTCTTACAAAAACTGAGGGACCTCACTGCACAATGGCTTAGCCCACTTAGACTCTCCTGGAAATTTGTGATATCTGACAATGCCACCAATATTGTGCGTGCATTACATCTGGGCAAATTCCAGCACATCCCATGTTTTGCACACACAATTAATTTGGTGGTGCAGAGTTTTTTTAAAAACGACAGGTGCGTGCAGGAGATGCTGTCAGTGGCCTGAAAAATTGCGGGCCACTTTCGACATTCAGCGACTGCGTGCCAAAGACTGGAGCGCCAGCAAACACTCTTGAACCTGCCCTGCCATCACCTGAAGCAAGAGGTAGTAACGAGGTGGAATTCAACACTCTATATGCTTCAGAGGATGGAGGACCAGCAAAAGACCATACAAGCCTATACATCAACTTATGACATAGGCAAAGGAGGGGGAATGCACCTGACCCTAACACAGTGGAGAATGATTTCCGTGTTGTGCAATGTTCTCCAACCCTTTGAACTTGCCACATGTGAAGTCAGTTCAGACACTGCCAGCTTGAGTCAGGTCATTCCCCTCATCAGGCTTTTGCAGAAGCAGCTGGTGAAATTGAAGGAGAAGCTAAGACGGAGTGATTCCGCTAAGTATGTGGGAATTGTGGATGGAGCCCTTCATTCACTTTGCCAGGATTCAAGGGTGGTCAATCTGTTGAAATCAGAGCACTGCATTTTGCCCACTGTGTTTGATCCTAGGTTTAAAGCCTAGATTGTATCTCTATTTCCAGCAGACACAAGTCTGCAGAGGTGCAAAGACCTGCTGGTGAGTAAATTGTCAGCTCAAGAGGAACGTGACCCATCAACAGCTCCTCCTTCATTTTCTCCCGCAACTGGGGCAGCGAGGAAAAGAGTAAAAGTTCCTAGCCGACCAGCTGGCGGTGATGCAGGGCAGTCAGGAGCAAGTGTTGACATCTTGACTGAAGGAGCTGCCAACAATTACTGACATGTCTTCTGTCACTGCATATGATGCTGTCACCATTGAAAGAATGGTGGAGGATTATATCGGTGACAGCATCCAAGTAGGCATGTATGTACACTGGCAGGAAAATGAGGCAAATTGGAGGCCCTTGCACAAAGTTGCTGCCCCCCCCTCCCAGTGTGTACTTTTAAAGAGTGTTTAGTGCAGCCGGTAGCCTTGTCTTGTCAGCGATTGGCTTAGAAGGTTACTTCCACAAAATGTGGAGAAGATGATGTTCATAAATATTAATTATAAGTTCCTCTAGGAAGACCTTTACCAGCAACTAAAATACAAATTTGCACATGGCGCTGTCACACCCAAAGTGAAAAGCAGCTGCACTCTGAGGGATGATCCTAACCCCTCCACAACAGAATACAACAAACAAAAACGAGAAAGCGCTGTTCACTTTGGTAAAATATGTTCTTTACTGATATATATATAAAAAACACAATGCTATAAATACAAGCATATACCGGCCAGTATGAAATTTATAAAACAATTAATACATGATTCCTAAATCACACAATAAAATATTTCTATATCACCCTTAATTCATGAATCTGTTATTGCTTACACTAAATGTATTTTCTTATATATTAAAGAAAATTCAAATGGATTTCACAGTGGATTAATCAATGATTTAGTAGGTTAGGCATGCATGCATTCCATAAAAAGACTGAAGAATGGGTTAGTGTATTTCCAGTTCCAGCTGCACAATGGGTTAATTTGTACCCAGCAAGTCCCTTATGCATATATTTGTTAGTTAGTTAGAGGCAGTGTGCAAGAATGTTAATGTTTTTCATACAGAACCAAAACCTCCAACCACTTTTTCCTTTTTGTGGGAGGTATAATTCATGGTTAGTCAGAAATGTTAGATTCAGTCCAGTAAGAAATACAGTGAGCAAATGCTCTCTAATTCGCCACAACCTCTAACCATCCACTTCTCACACGGTTAGTTTGATTGATTTGGTGAGGCACATATAATCAGGTGAATCATTATGCTGTGATCCGTTTCCACAAGGACTAGAGTGCATTTAGCAGAAGCACTCACTTACAACTTTTATCCTTGATGGCTGTTAATTGCCAGCCTGATTAAAAAATATATACACTCCTTCCCCTGTGCACTGGGGTTGGAAGAAAACAGTTCACCAGCCGGTAATGAGGGTTTATGAGCCACACAATTGACTGTAGCACTGACGAAGCCGCTGAAACGGACCCGGAGGCGGAGAAACGCGTTTGTGGGCATACCAGAGGAGTTGTGAGTCAGGAGAGTACTCTCCATTACCTGCTACAGTCAATTGTGTGGCTCATAAACTGTCACGATCCGGGTATCTGGACGCCATTTCTTACCCATCAGATGCCTCCTAAGGCTGGCTCAGCGCTCCAGGACCGGATCCCATCTGTTATCCTAATGTTCACATTCTTGCATCCTCTCCTGTCTCTCTGAGACGCTGTCACAGTAACGCCTTATTACATCTGGCATGGCGTCTCCCGCGGCCTCCGCCGCCGTCCCTGAGCTTCTGCATGCAGAGTGTCGGAGTGGCGATTACGTCAGCCGCGGCCTCCGCTGTGTCCACGTGGTTGGATGTGCATCTGTCAGCCTGGCGCCTCCTGTCTCCGGTGGCCGGCGCCGCCATTACTGTTTTCATTACCACATGGATTACAAACCAAACTTCCCTCCAAGTGTCTGCATGGGCGCAGCCATCTTGGATTCTGTCAGCTGATCATTTCCACCAATCTGTTCTCAGTATTGATAATCTGCATAATTGCCTAGCCAATCCCTTCCTTGCTGCAGGTATAAATACACTGTGCCTGAGCAAGGAAGGCGTCAGTGCTTTGGTTGTCAAACCTAGTTCCTGTTTGTCTCTCTCCTGTGATTGTCTTCCAGGTTCCAGCTCCTGTCTCAAGACTTCCACCATAGAGACCCGCACCAGCATTCCACCTGCGGTGTAGCCTGACTCTCCAATCCATTGTGGATTCATCTGTTTCCAGCTACAACATTACCTGCTTCCAGCTCAGCTTCCAGCAGAGTACAGCTTCCCTTAAAGGGCCGGTGTCCTTTCTACACTTTACCACTCTCCACCGGTATTATTATTTCTCCGCTCTCAAGTTCTACATTTCAGTTCATATTTCATCGCTCCCAAGTTCATTTATTATTTAACTGGTTCCAGCCAGTATCCACTCCGTGCTAACAACAGTCTGGTTCCATCCAGTATCCACAGCAGCTGTTTTATCTTCAGCAACCCAGCTTTTCCTGGAACACCAGCTGGCACAATCCTGGGTTATCTCCATTGCTACAGTCGGGCCTGGTAAGGACTTTCCATCTAGAAGATCATAAGAACTATCTCACACTACCAGTGCCCTGTGGCTCGTGCCATCCTGTAGTACCCAGGAACTGTATTTATTCTTTGCTGACTTTTACGTTTTCTTTTACTGCTGCTGTGTTGCGGAGTTGTCATAATAAACATCATTGACTTTTATCCAAGTTGTCGTGGTCACGCCTTCGGACAGTTATTATTCATGTTACTTACATGTCCAGGGGTCTGATACAACCTCCCAGGTTCCGGTACATCTCAGCCCCTACAACTGAGGCTGCCTCCCGTCAGCTCAGGCCCTCAGTTGTGACAGTAAGCACTGACCTAATGAATCCAGCCGGAGACCAGGATCAAGCGGCCAGGCCGATGCAAGAACTGGCAGCCCGACTAGAACATCAGGAGGCTGCACAGGGCCACATCATCCGCTGTCTCCAGGATCTCTCTACTCGGCTGGATGGGATTCAGACAACTCTCCGTGGATCAGGCGCGTCTGGTGCGTCAACCACAGTGACTCCAGCTATAACCCCACCCACCTTACCCATTTCTGCTCCACGTCTTCATCTTCCAACGCCAGCAAAATTTGACGGATCTCCAAGATTCTGCAGGGGATTTCTCAACCAGTGTGAGATTCAGTTTGAGCTTCAACCTGGCAATTTTCCCAGTGACCGTACAAAAATTGCCTACATTATTTCTCTTCTCAGTGGCTCAGCCCTTGATTGGGCATCACCGTTATGGGAGAGGTCCGACACCCTGCTATCTTCCTACACTGCCTTCGTGTCAACATTCAGGCGCATCTTCGACGAGCCAGGCCGGGTAACCTCAGCTTCATTCGAGATTCTCCGTTTACGCCAGGGGTCACGTACTGTAGGACAATATCTGATACAGTTCCAGATCCTGGCATCCGAACTGGCATGGAACGACGAGGCCCTGTATGCTGCATTCTGGCATGGCTTATCTGAGCGTATTAAAGATGAGTTAGCTACCAGAGACTTACCTTCTAAGTTAGATGAGCTAATCTCACTCTGCACGAAAGTTGATTTACGTTTCAGAGAGAGAGCAACTGAGCGTGGAAGATCATCTGCTCCAAAATCTTCTGCTCCTCCTCCTCGTCAACTGTCACCATCTAAAGATGAGCCCATGCAACTTGGCCGTTCCCGTTTAACTCCTGCTGAGCGCCGAAGACGTCTCTCCGAGTTTCTCTGTCTCTATTGTGCAGCTCCGTCTCACACCATTAATGCCTGTCCCAAACGTCCGGGAAACTCCAAATCCTAGCTCGCCAAGGAGAGGGCCGGCTAGGAGTAATGATCTCCTCTCCATCTCCTCAAGATTGTAATCTCCCAGTCTCGCTTCAAGTTGCTCAACGTTATCGGAACGTCATTGCCCTCCTTGATTCCGGAGCAGCTGGGAACTTTATTACCGAAGCCTATGTTAAACGGTGGTCCCTACCCACCGAGAGACTTCCTTCGTCCATTTCTTTAACTGCCGTGGATGGCAGCAAAATTTTTGATGCAGTTATTTCTTTAAGGACTCTACCAGTTCGTCTGAGAGTGGGAGTTCTTCATTCCGAACTTATTTCTTTTTTAGTGATTCCAAGAGCCACACATCCTGTGGTCCTGGGCCTTCCATGGCTCCGTCTTCACAATCCTACAATTGATTGGACGACTACGCAAATCCTGGCATGGGGTTCCTCCTGTGCTGAGACATGTTTGTTTAAAGTATTGCCTGTCTGTTCTTCCTCCCCCAGGTCGTCTGATGTTCCACCTCCTCCATATCAAGATTTCACGGATGTGTTCAGTAAAGCTTCTGCTGATATCCTTCCTCCTCATAGAGAATGGGACTGTCCGATTGATCTCGTTCCAGGGAAGGTTCCACCTCGAGGCCGAACTTATCCGTTGTCTCTGCCTGAGACGCATTCTATGGAGGAATATATTAAAGAGAACCTAGCAAAGGGGTTCATTCGACCTTCTTCTTCTCCAGCCGGCGCAGGCTTCTTTTTTGTAAAAAAGAAAGATGGTGGTCTGCGGCCGTGCATCGACTACAGAGGTTTGAACGACATTACCATCAAGAACCGTTATCCTTTACCCCTGATTACTGAGCTCTTTGACAGAGTTAGCGGAGCTACCATCTTTACAAAGCTGGACTTGCGAGGTGCATACAATCTCATCCGGATCTGTGAGGGTGACGAGTGGAAGACCGCCTTTAACACCCGTGACGGACATTATGAGTACCTCGTCATGCCCTTCGGATTGAGCAATGCTCCAGCTGTCTTCCAGCATTTTGTCAATGAGATCTTCAGAGACATTCTATACCGTCATGTCGTGGTCTATCTAGACGATATCCTCATTTTTGCCAACGATTTAGAGGAACATCGTTTTTGGGTTAAAGAGGTTCTGTCCCGTCTCCGTGTCAATCATCTCTATTGCAAATTAGAAAAATGCGTCTTTGAAGTCAAGTCCATTCCGTTTCTAGGGTACATTGTGTCCGGTTCCGGACTAGAGATGGATCCTGAGAAACTACAAGCAATCCAAAATTGGCCGGTACCCTTAACCCTCAAAGGGGTCCAGAGGTTCTTAGGGTTCGCCAACTATTACCGAAAGTTTATACGAGACTTTTCCACCATTGTGGCGCCTATTACTGCTTTCACTAAGAAGGGTGCTAACCCGTCCAAGTGGTCTGAAGAAGCCATGCAAGCATTTCATCTTTTAAAACAAAGGTTCATCTCTGCGCCTGTTCTGAAACAGCCTGACATCGACTCTCCTTTCATCTTAGAGGTGGATGCCTCCTCCGTTGGAGTAGGAGCGGTGTTATCTCAGAGGGCTAAAGATGGCCATTTACACCCTTGCAGTTTCTTCTCCCGGAAGTTCTCCCCAGCTGAGCGCAACTATGCCATTGGCGACCAGGAGTTGCTAGCCATCAAGCTCGCTCTAGAAGAGTGGAGGTATCTGTTGGAGGGAGCTTCTCATTCAATCACCATACTTACAGACCACAAGAACCTTTTATACCTGAAGGGCGCACAATGTCTCAACCCTCGTCAGGCCAGATGGGCACTTTTCTTTTCCAGGTTCGACTTTAAACTCCAGTTCTGTCCGGGCTCTCAGAATCGCAAGGCCGATGCCCTTTCCCGCTCATGGGAGCAAGAAAATGAGTCAAAGTCTTCAGACAAGCATCCTATTATCAATCCGTTGGCATTCTCCACGGTAGGGATGGACTCTACGCCCCCATCAGGGAAAAGTTTTGTGAAGCCGATGCTAAGGAAGAAGCTCATGCATTGGGCCCATGCTTCCCGTTTTGCCGGACATACAGGTATCCAAAAAACCCTGGAGTTTATCTCTAGGTCCTATTGGTGGCCAACTCTGAAAAAGGACGTCTTGGAGTTTATTGCATCTTGCCCAAAGTGTGCCCAACATAAAGTATCCCGCCAGTCGCCTGCGGGGCAACTGGTTCCACTATCCGTTCCCCGTCGACCATGGACCCACTTGTCGATGGATTTCATTACAGACTTACCCATGTGCAATAAGTTCAATACCATCTGGGTGGTAGTTGACCGGTTCACCAAGATGGCACACTTCATTCCTCTCACCGGTCTTCCGTCAGCTTCCAAGTTGGCTCAAGTATTCATACAAGAGATCTTCCGACTCCACGGTCTTCCTGAAGAAATTATCTCAGATCGAGGAGTTCAATTCACAGCCAAATTCTGGCGAAGTTTATGTCAAGTCCTCCAAGTCAAGCTAAAGTTTTCCACGGCTTACCATCCTCAGACCAATGGTCAAACCGAGAGGGTGAATCAGGACTTGGAGGCCTTCCTCCGCATCTCTGTGTCCTCCTCTCAAGATGACTGGGTTCAATTACTTCCCTGGGCCGAGTTCTGTCATAACAACCAGTATCATTCTTCATCTGCTTCAACACCATTCTTCACTAACTTTGGATTCCACCCTAAAGTCCCTGAGTTCCAACCGCTTCCAGCAACTTCTGTTCCCGCAGTGGATATCACCTTGCATCAGTTTGCCAATATCTGGAAGAGCGTACGATCAGCTCTGCTCAAGGCATCGTTCAGGTACAAGAAGTTTGCGGATAAGAAACGTCGAGCAGTTCCTGCTCTCAAGGTGGGTGATCGGGTATGGTTATCCACGAAGAATTTGAGGTTAAGAGTTCCCAGTATGAAGTTTGCACCTCGCTATATCGGTCCTTTCAAGATTGAACAAGTCATCAATCCTGTTGCTTACAGACTTCAGTTGCCTCCCTTCTTAAAAATACCCAGGACATTCCATGTTTCCCTGTTGAAACCGCTGATCTTGAATCGGTTTCATTCCTCACTTCCTCCAACTCCGAAAGTCCAAACTCAACGAGGCGTTGAGTATGAAGTGGCCAAGATCCTGGACTCACGTCACCGTTACGGTCAACTACAGTATCTTATTGACTGGAAGGGTTACGGCCCTGAGGAACGTTCATGGACAAATGCTTCTGATGTCCATGCTCCTGCCTTGGTCCGGAGATTCCATTCCAAGTTTCCTCAAAAGCCAAAGAAGTGTCCTGGGGCCACTCCTAAAGGGGGGGGTGCTGTCACGATCCGGGTATCTGGACGCCATTTCTTACCCATCAGATGCCTCCTAAGGCTGGCTCAGCGCTCCAGGACCGGATCCCATCTGTTATCCTAATGTTCACATTCCTGCATCCTCTCCTGTCTCTCTGAGACGCTGTCACAGTAACGCCTTATTACATCTGGCATGGCGTCTCCCGCGGCCTCCGCCGCCGTCCCTGAGCTTCTGCATGCAGAGTGTCGGAGTGGCGATTACGTCAGCCGCGGCCTCCGCTGTGTCCGCGTGGTTGGATGTGCATCTGTCAGCCTGGCGCCTCCTGTCTCCGGTGGCCAGCGCCGCCATTACTGTTTTCATTACCACATGGATTACAAACCAAACTTCCCTCCAAGTGTCTGCATGGGCGCAGCCATCTTGGATTCTGTCAGCTGATCATTTCCACCAATCTGTTCTCAGTATTGATAATCTGCATAATTGCCTAGCCAATCCCTTCCTTGCTGCAGGTATAAATACACTGTGCCTGCGCAAGGAAGGCGTCAGTGCTTTGGTTGTCAAACCTAGTTCCTGTTTGTCTCTCTCCTGTGATTGTCTTCCAGGTTCCAGCTCCTGTCTCAAGACTTCCACCATAGAGACCCGCACCAGCATTCCACCTGCGGTGTAGCCTGACTCTCCAATCCATTGTGGATTCATCTGTTTCCAGCTACAACATTACCTGCTTCCAGCTCAGCTTCCAGCAGAGTACAGCTTCCCTTAAAGGGCCGGTGTCCTTTCTACACTTTACCACTCTCCACCAGTATTATTATTTCTCCGCTCTCAAGTTCTACATTTCAGTTCATATTTCATCGCTCCCAAGTTCATTTATTATTTAACTGGTTCCAGCCAGTATCCACTCCGTGCTAACAACAGTCTGGTTCCATCCAGTATCCACAGCAGCTGTTTTATCTTCAGCAACCCAGCTTTTCCTGGAACACCAGCTGGCACAATCCTGGGTTATCTCCATTGCTACAGTCGGGCCTGGTAAGGACTTTCCATCTAGAAGATCATAAGAACTATTTCACACTACCAGTGCCCTGTGGCTCCTGCCATCCTGTAGTACCCAGGAACTGTATTTATTCTTTGCTGACTTTTACGTTTTCTTTTACTGCTGCTGTGTTGCGGAGTTGTCATAATAAACATCATTGACTTTTATCCAAGTTGTCGTGGTCACGCCTTCGGGCAGTTATTATTCATGTTACTTACATGTCCAGGGGTCTGATACAACCTCCCAGGTTCCGGTACATCTCAGCCCCTACAACTGAGGCTGCCTCCCGTCAGCTCAGGCCCTCAGTTGTGACATAAACCCTCATTACCGGCTGGTGAACTGTTTTCTTCCAACCCCAGTGCACAGGGGAAGGAGTGTATATATTTTTTAATCAGGCTGGCAATTAACAGCCATCAAGGATAAAAGTTGTAAGTGAGTGCTTCTGCTAAATGCACTCTAGTCCTTGTGGAAACGGATCACAGCATAATGATTCACCTGATTATATGTGCCTCACCAAATCAATCAAACTAACCGTGTGAGAAGTGGATGGTTAGAGGTTGTGGCGAATTAGAGAGCATTTGCTCACTGTATTTCTTTCTGGACTGAATCTAACATTTCTGACTAACCTTGAATTATACCTCCCACAAAAAGGAAAAAGTGGTTGGAGGTTTTGGTTCTGTATGAAAAACATTAACATTCTTGCACACTGCCTCTAACTAACTAACAAATATATGCATAAGGGACTTGCTGGGTACAAATTAACCCATTGTGCAGCTGGAACTGGAAATACACTAACCCATTCTTCAGTCTTTTTATGGAATGCATGCATGCCTAACCTACTAAATCATTGATTAATCCACTGTGAAATCCATTTGAATTTTCTTTAATATATAAGAAAATACATTTAGTGTAAGCAATAACAGATTCATAAATTAAGGGTGATATAGAAATATTTTATTGTGTGATTTAGGAATCATGTATTAATTGTTTTATAAATTTCATACTGGCCGGTATATGCTTGTATTTATAGCATTGTGTTTTTTTATATATATATATCAGTAAAGAACGTATTTTACCAAAGTGAACAGCGCTTTCTCGTTTTTGTTTGTTGTTTACCAGCAACTGTCTCCAGAAAGTACACAGGGACCTGTGATGGTGGATTCCAGTGGGGACGAATTAATACTCTGTGAGGATGAGGATGTAAACACTGAAAGGGGTGAGGAATCGAAGGATGACAACATCTTGCCTCTGTAGAGCCAGTTTGTGCAAGTAGAGATTAAGTGATTCTATTTTGGTGAGGGCCCAAACAAACCAATCATTTCAGCCACAGGGTCAGCCAGTCGTGTGGCAGACCCTGTCACTAAAATGATTGGTTTGTTAAAGTGTGCATGGGTGGGAGTGCCCAAGGAAAATTCCATCTTGCACCTCTTTTTTTCTTTGCATTATGTGCTCTTTGGGGCCTAGTTTTTAAAACTGCCATCCTGCCTGCCACTGCAGTGCCACTCCTAGATGGGCCAAGTGTTTGTGCTGGCCACTTGTGTCGCTTAGCTTAGTCATCCAGCTACCTCGGTGCAACCTTTGGGCTAAAAACAATATTGTTAGGTGTTCAGAATAGGCTGGAAATTAATGTTATTAAGGTTAATAATACAATAGGATCAAAAATACCCCCAAATTCTGTGATTTTAGCTGTTTGTATGTATTTTTTTTAAAAATCCAGATCCAAAACCAAAACCCGAAAGTGTGGTTTTGGCAAAACCAATCCAAATCCAAAACATGAACAGAGATCTAGATCCAAAACCAAAACACAAAAGCCTAAAAGTGTCTGGCGCACATTTCTAATTATCAGTAGCGGATCTTGCCACGGGCAAGCAGGACTTTTGCCCGGGGCGCCGCCTTCGGGAGGGCGCCGGCGCCATCCGGAGGGTGCCGCACCAAGGCAAGATCCGCTACTGTGCACCCACTGCCACTGTGTCCCCCGCTGTGAAGGGAACTAGGTGCTACCCGTCTAGTTTCCCTTCGTGGAGAGGACCTTTGCTGTGCGGTGCGCGATGACGTCATCGCGCACTGCACAGCATTGTGGGACTGGCACAGATGCTAGGGGTCATAATTGACCTCTAGTGTCTATGCTGTGTTATGGAAGAGACGTTATGACGTCTCTCCCATAGATCCAAGGAGAGGAGCGGTGCTGGCGGAGGTCTGCAGCGGTCGGGAATGAGGAGCGGGGAAAGTAATTATTCATTTATTTATTTATTTTCTTTCAGCGGCGCTACTCTACAGGGGGCACAAATGGGGGCGTAACTGAACACGCCCCGTAGGAAGCCACGCCCCTATTTTTGCCCGGGGTGCCACAAGGGCTAAAACCGGCCCTGCTAATTATAACGCTCTTCAGTTCATTTTATACCATATTACAATGAGCTGGTCCAGAGGCGTAACTAGCTATACTCTAGGCCCCAAAGCAAAAGTGTGTAAGGGCCCTCATGTATTACCCAATAGTGAAAATATATATAACACATGTAACTGTAACAGGGACCTGCACCTATGTACCGTATACTATGTACTATATATACTGTAGCTATGACCTTGGGATTTGCCAAGTCCTGCTATTCAAGCCATTCCAGTGCTTGGCCTTGGAAATTAGCAGTTGATGGTTCCATAGGTCAGCAGATTGCACATGCACAGTAGTGTTACAGGGTCCTGAAAGAGGAGTGATTGCTGATGACCCTGTACCTGAATGTCATTTTTAATACAACTGGGCGAATCCTAATTTCTTATTGCTGTGAATAGTGGTGATAAGAAATTATAATTATTAGGTCTATAACCTGATAATGAATAAATATGCACATAAAGGACACAAAAAAAAGTTGTTAAATAGACCACATTCTGTATTCTTGAGAATATCACTCACAGGCTCCTAGAAGAGACCACTGCAACCATATCATTGCACCACTGACTGTATAGAAATCATTTGGTGCCATCATGTGGACCTTAATAAGAACTACACATGATTTAGAAACAAAAAGAAAGAGCAGGGCCAATATTTACTAATATTCGTGTTTGTGTCGGTTTGTGTAGTGTTTAAACTCGTCTTGTATCGGGTGCATTTTCATGCAACTTTTTGAAGCTATATACGCCAAGTTACGAAGCAGTCGACTTTATTGTTTTCGTGTTTTCCGATGTTGATGCCAGTCGTTTTTTTCCCCACATTTACGGCCGTCATTTCGTTTGCGTACGTGTTTTTGATGTTTTTGCTGCTTTTTTTTCTAAGTTAAACGCGGCAGGGTTTTTTTTTTCCCGCGGCCGCATTTTCACTTTTAGTTTCGTTTTTCATCCCCGTTCGTGATTGGTTGTGTTTCAGATGGTAGGAGTGTCTGTGCGCAACCATATAAATACGCCCCAAACCGTCCGCACCTCGTGGGTTTAGTTAGTGGTGAGGAGGAGGGAGGTTATGCTGTGGAGGTAGGTGATTTTGTGGTTTGGTGAGGAGTGTTGGTAGCGATTTCTGAGTGTAGTATTGTGTTTGAAAGTCGTCTTGTCATTCTTGTAGTCTTGTTTTTTGTGGTTTTGTCTCATTTTTTGTCCAAGTTATTTTTCTTTATAGTCCCTTGTCAGTGTTTGTGTGGGTGTGTGTGGGTGTGGGTGTGTGTGTGAGTTGTGTAGTGGTAGTGGAGGAGTGTGTTGTTTGTCTATTTTTTTTCCTGTGTTAAGTGTTTAGACACACAATTATGTGTGACTCAGAGGTGGGTGAGGTGGAGGGTGTGAGTGAGGGGGAGGAGGTCGGTCAGGTGGAGGAGGTGAGTGTGAGTGAGGTTAGTGAGGTGGAGGAGGTGGGTGAGGTTGCTGCAGCAGCCTCAAGTGACAGTGATAGTGACAGTCAGACAGCTCCGCAGCCACGCATCACTACTAAGACTGGGTGGAATGTAAAGTTTAGTTATGCCGAAAATGTGGCATTGGTGCGTGAGCTGATGAAGTATCAGCAGCAGCTATTTGCTCCTGAGTCCGCCAAGGTGCCAACACGGAAGAAGACGGTGTTGTGGGCGAAAGTTGTTGCTGCTGTCAATAGTGAGGGGGTGGTCAAGCGGACGGAGGACACGTGCCGCAAACGGTACTATGCAGGGGCGTCAGAAAGTTTTTAGGTTGGGGGGGCAAGATATAATCTCATTTTGGCGCCCCTAAATTGCTGAATCGCTAAAGGCCAGATCCACATAAAATACATTGAGAAGGCCAGATCCACACTAAATTCCCACACCCAGAAAAGCATACAATTTTTTTGACTGCCTCATGTACAGATGTAACCACGCTCATCATCACGACATGGATGGCGTGGCTAGTATTCCCGCATCTATGGCATGCACGCCATAGACTTCAATGGTGCAATCACCAGCTGTGACTAGTGGCAGCACGGCGTACGCTGCAGCTTGCCGCAATGCATATGCCCATGCATATGCATCGCGGCAACATCTGTAATTAGAGACCAGAATGTCTGATTGTATGATGTCACTTCAGCTCTCCCATGTCCCTCTAGTTTCCCACCATGTGCCCCATGTAGCAGGGAGAGTAGATCAAACATTAGCAGTGACCAGTGCAGTGCTGGTGCCGAGGTGACTGATAGTAGTGGCCGTGGGAGTTACAGGGAGGGCGAGGGCAAGGATGCTGAGGGGGAGTTACAGGAAGGGTGAGGGCAGGGATGCTAAGGGGGACTTACAGGGAGGATGAGGGCAGGAATGCTGACAGGGAGCTAGATGGAGTGTGAGGAGCACTGAGGGGGGAGTTACAGGTAGGGTGAGGGTGAGGCCAGGAACGCTGACAGGGGAGTTAGAGGGAGGAAAAAATTGGTGGTTGCTCCCTGCGCACTACCCAACAGGAATAAAATATAGTACTCAGTTTTGGTAAATTCAAAGAGGTTTATTACTTGACAAATATTACTTAAAAACAGCTTTGATGATATAGCATGTGCCCGTTCTACTGGAATGGCCATGGGGGGCTATGGAAGTGATATATGAATGGGTGGTTCCTATATAAGTATATAGGGAATAGGAATTATAGTGTACAATCCTAGTACCAGTACACTTGACAAACAAACATATATTGTCAGAGACAAAGACAGAACACAAACATATACAAACAACCTATATGTGAATGGCAGTGTGAAGCGCTATGCTGTGTCTTACTCTCATCTGCCGTTGTAATAGGTAAAGCTTTACTGAACCGCTTAGGTGATGTCCCTAGATTACCCAATGTGTGGGATTAGCCCATGTATAAACCGCGTCCTTAATTAGGCAAAAGTCCCCTGTGGCAATTGGTATGATGTGTGGGTATATTACTCGTATAGATGCTCCGTATACAGTGTGGTGGGGATGAATTCCTTACCTCCTCCGTGGTGCGTTCCGAATGCCCGGATGTCCCTTGATGGTGATCGTCCTTCTCTGGGGGAGATGGTGATGTCTGCCGGCAGACTTCCTCACAGCGCGCCGTGAACGTCTAGCGGAACGTCTGACCTGATCGCACGCTGCAACTTTTTGCTGCCCGTGTGATCAAGTTGACACCGCCTATGAGGGAGTGGATTTTTGCATACAAGGCTGCGATTGCTTGAGCAGCCCTGCTATGCAAAAAAAGTTTTGTGCAGAAATAAACTAGGGTAAGACTTACTTACCCTGTGCGATCACTTCAGTGTTGCAGGTCCTGGAATTGACGCCAGACATCCGCCTTCCAAACGCCTCGATACACCTGCGTTCGGATCTCCACGTCCCAAAAACGGTGAGTTGATGGATCCGCCTTCTTCCTGTCAATCTTCTTTTGGTCACCGCTGCAACAGCTTTCTTTGTTGGAGGCGTCGCTGCGCAGTTCCGACCCGATCGCACGGCTGCGAAGAAGCTCAGCGTGCGATTGGGTCGGAATGACCCCCATCGTCTGTAAGTTCATAGGATATTGCTAATATAAAGAGATCCTTAAATGTCCATAAAATGAGTTTCGCAATTCATAAGGTGAATTCCCGTTTCCACAAGTTTCTACAACAGGAAAAGAAAGACCAGCAGTGCTCATAACTAAAAGGTAATTGGACAAATTTAATGTACATAGCACTCACATTTCATATATTATACACGAGCATGTAAAAAACACCCGACTGGTGATGGTTCATCTCATAACCCAACTGGACCTAATGGTAATCGGTAGGAAAAGAAAGTGCCCGGACACTCCAGCAACCCAAACGTGGTATCCAAGCTCAGTGTAGTATAACTCATTTAGTCTGGTGCCGGAATTGACGTCAGACACCCGCCCGGCAAACGCCTGGACACGGCTGCTTTTTCCAACCACTCCCAGAAAACGGTCAGTTGACACCCACAAACGCCCTCTTCCTGTCAATGTCCTTGCAATCGGCTGTGCGAATGGATTCTTCATTAAATCCATCGCTCAGCAACGATCCGCTTTGTACCCGTACAAAGCACCTGTGCATTGCGGTGCATACGCATGTGCAGTAGTGACCTGAACGCTGCGCTGCGAAAAACTGCAGTGTGCGATCAGGTCGGAATGACCCCCTATATTGGCAACATCCTATGAACTTACAGACAATATGAGGAAATTACAACATATTTACAAGGGTGATTACATGTTTTTTCTATGCATTTTAATAAGTGAGAACGTGTGGTAAGAGATGATTGCGCTATTTTCTATTACTCCTTTTTTTCTATTGGTTAATTGTTGTTGGAACCAAGGTGAAGGTTCCGTGGAATAGAAAGATGCTGCATTAGGTTTCTGTTACATATGCGCAGTGACCCAGTTTCTTTTGTTCATTAGCAATCCGTAATATGACCCCCCTCCCTCCCCAGCACGCATTAATATGACACTACCCCCCTCCCCAGCACACATGAATATGACACTACCCCCCTCCCCAACACGCATTAATATGACACTACCCCCTCCCAAACACAAATATATATGACACTACCATACCTCCCAAACTTTGAATGTTCCTAAATCGGGACACTCCGCGCAGCGTAGCCGCGCGCGCCCCGATAAGGGGGGGTGGCCTCGTAGGGGAGGGGCATGGCTACAATCCAGTGGGCGTGACCACACGCCGTGGGTCCGTTTTAGTCATTTTGGGGGCGTGCCCAGCGCTCCCTGAGCAGCTGGGCAGCCCCCGGTTCACTCCCTGCACTGAATAGATGCTGTGCGCGTGCGCACAGCATCTATTTAGAGATCACTCGCTGCTTTGCAGAGCAGAGCAGAGCAGCGGGTGATCAAAGCCTCCCCAACTGCCCCCCCGCCCGCGGGACACTGTGACCCGCGGGAGGGACAGCGGGACAGTGTCTGAATAGCGGGACTGTCCCGCTGAAATCGGGACAGTTGGGAGGTATGCACTACCCCCCCCTTGCACACATTAATATGACACTACCCCCCTCCCCAGCATGCATTAATATCACACTACCCCCATTCCCAGCACACATTATTATGACACCCCCTCCCCAGCACACATTATTATGACACCCCCTCTCCAGCACACATTATTATGATACCCCCCCTTCCCAGCACACATCAATATGACACCTCCTTTCCCAGCATGCATTAATATGACACTACCCCCCAGCACGCATTATTAAAACACCCCCCTCCCCAGCACACATTATTATGACCCCCCTCCCCAGCACACATCATTATGACCCCCCCCTCCCCAGCACATATTATTATGACACCCCCTTTCCCCAGCACACATCATTATGACCCCCCTCCCCAGCACACATCATTATGACCCCCCTCCCCAGCACACATTATTATGACACCCCCTTTCCCCAGCACACATCATTATGACCCCCCTCCCCAGCACACATTATTATGACACCCCCTTTCCCCAGCACACATCATTATGACCCCCCTCCCCAGCACACTTTATTATGACCCCCCTCCCCCAGCACACAATATGACACCCCTCCCCCAGCACACATTATAACACCCCTCCCCCAGCACACATTATTATGACACCCCCTCCCCCAACACACATTAATGTGATAGTTTCTCTCCTCCCCCCTCTCCCCTTAATTATATGACGCAGCACTACAGTACCTGAGCCTCTGCAGAGTCTTCGTCCCTCTGTGTGGCTGGCTACTCCTCTTCCTGTGGCTGCTGGCTCCTCCAGTCAGTGCACAGTCAGGTGTACATCACATGACTTCCTGTCTGTGCATTGCTGTCCCGTACGTGAATCCACCGCTGATAGCAGGGGAGGGGTGAGTGATGCTGAAGACTGCTGTGTCTTCAGTGTTCTGGAGGGGCGACACTGCTGCCTGTTTTGACTAGTGCAGCGGGGAGGAGCGTGGGGGGAGACCAGAGTGTGAAGAGCTTCTGCTCATGCTGCCGGCACCGCTGCCTGTCAGTGTGACAGGCGGAGCTCCGGCAGCAACACTGCATATCAGCAAGGTAGCAGAGCAGGGAGAGCGCCTCCCTACTTTGCAGACCTTGTGGGGCGGGTAGCGCTGGGACTAATTAGACGTTCACTGCACGGAGCGGAGGATGTAATGTGCGGTCTTTCACCTGACCGCACATCGCTCCTCTGCTCCTCCTGTAAATGATCGGCGCCTCTCTATGTTTGGGGGGGCGAGCTGCCCCCTTGCCCCCCCAGTTCCGACGCCTCTTGTACTATGACATAAAGCGACGTGTCAAGTCCAAAATGGCCAAGGAGGCAAAGTCGGCTAGAAAAACCGGTGGTGGGCAGCCCTATATTGCAAGATATCTGGAGTATGAGGAGCCCATGCGGAGTGTAATACCTCCTGAAGTAGTCTCTGCAACCCATGTCCGGGATTCAGGCCCAGGAAGAATGGTGAGCATGTGTATTTCCATAAACATTCTATGACCTTATATTTTTTTTTTTCCTTTTAAATGTGTGTCATGTCACGTTGCATATTACTCCCATCTTCAAGTGTGTGTCAGCAAATACATTGTTTTGGGTAATGTTTTATCCAAAAGCCAATGTAACATCTTACTTTATTGTATGTCATGTGTTTTTTTCCTGGATATTTTGCATGTGTAGTTTGGACTTGGTGTGTCATTGAATTGTCCTGCAATAATGGTTTCCTTTTGGACATTTTTTTTTTTTACATTTGGACTATGTTTTATATTTAGGTTATCCATGTGCAATGTTTCAAAAACAGTAGTTGTCATGTTAGAGGCTGGAGTAGTGGAAAGTGGTTTGGAAACCACTTACATGTGTAATGTCATTATTACAGAATGTAATATTTTTTTTTAAAAACCACTATTTGTTTGTTCAGTTTGAGTTTGTATTTGTACCCTGACACAACACTGCAGTGTAATTTTTTAATTTGTGTTTTGTTTTTGTTTGGCTCATTTAGTGGTGTTGCCATATAGACCATTACATAACAATATAATTTAGTAGGTACCAAAGTTAGAACAAATTATGTAAATTAAATAATATGATTTATTACCCAATGTGATTTTAACCAGTTAAGAGTGTGTGTATATATATATTATTGTAAGGTATAACTTAAATAGGTTTGAATGTATTAGTCTTATGTTTTGAGAATTTAGTAGCATGTATTTCTGTGTGTTTTACTGCAAGATTATGGGTCATTATGTAAGAGACAGGTTTTCTCTGTGTAAGCCATATAGCCAGAATACACAATACATTGAGCATTACACAAATTCATCCCTTCCATGCCATTATTCATATCTGTATTAATCAAAGGATTAACGTCTGATCTGCGCTATACCAAGTACAATTAAATCAAAGTTTACATGATATGTAGATATATGTATACTGTATACTTGATTCACACACAGCAAATAAATAATCATAACTTGGTGGATAAAGTCAATAGGTCACCTAGCTCAGGTCTCATAATATGCAAACAGTTACTGGTATGAACAGGGTACATTGGAATTCACAATCAAAGATCTTCATACCTTTAGAGAGTACATCAACCAGCTGGCCTATTGTCCAGTTATACTGCTGGCCAGAGGCAATGATAATATAGGATCAAACGCACTATAAACAGGTCACAATCATTTATGCTAACACCCTAGGGCCTAGGCGAAATAGATCGTTTACACATCCATACAAAGGTAGATCTCTGATGGATAAAGGAATACCAAACTTTATGATCCCAAAATTCTCTACATGCTCACCACCGTGGGACGGAGTTAGCAGAGAACGTTTTATTACACTTTGGAATCTGTCAAAACCTATAATTATGTACTCCATTGGAAACTGTGGGCATATACTAGTTTTGAATTGGTAGAATATAGGATATAAGGGGCAGTCTGATAGATAGAGAGTTAGAAGGAGAGGAGGAAGGAACAAAGTCCAGAGGGAGTCAGGATCCTAAGACGGTAGCTATGAATTATGCCCTCACATATTCTTGCAAGTGTATAGTATGTGTATTAATTGTTTAAGTTTGTAAAACTGTTTGTGTTTTATGTATGTACCATGGTTAAGGAAGTTTAGATAAATTATAAGATTTATTATCATTGTGTTATCTTATCTTGTAATTTGTATCACCTATAATAAATGTACTAGACAAAATAGAGCTGGTATTCCAAGTCTTGAACTCATTTTCGGAATCACTAAAGTTATACATGAAATCTGCATATATTATATAAGGCTCTGCAAGTTGGGACAACTGACTTGTAGTCAAAGTATAGTACTTATATGTTCAATGAGCCAGGATTATATATCTCTGTAAAGTATATTTAGGCTTTGCCTGGAAATGTTTCCTGGACAGTAGAGATATAGCTCCTTTAATCTGAGCCAATCACAGGTATGAAAATAGGAACGTCCACGCATTACATATTGTGTGATTGGACCAGTACTAAACATCACCCCTTTTGTTATGAGCCCACCTATTTGTAAGCCTATTATAATATATTTGCAGATATAAAATACATAAACCATTATATCAATATATGATATAATAAATATATGTTATATAAGATTCCATAAATCAACATTGGCGACCACGGAAGGGACTTGGAATTATTCAGTATCAATTTTGACTAAATACAATATTTAGGGGCAGCGCAAGGGCTATAAGCCCGCTGGGCAAAATACAAGATCACAGTGGAATAAGTTGCAAATGACTAGAGAATTTTATTTTCTAAAAAAGGCCTAAAGTAAGAAATTAAAAAACACGGGTGTTAGAGTTTAACTTATCAGGCTAGCGAACAGATAAGGGAGGATACCACGTGCAAAATATAGGAAATATTGTTCCCAAATACTAAAAGTTTGTAATTCTCAGTGATAGAATACATATAACGAAAGGGAATAAATCTGTAAAATGGCTACAATGTCAAATATAGACAGCATTGTAGTGAAATACATCACAAAGCAAAAGTGTACAGACTTTGCTTGTGATGCCAAATTAAAAGAAAACCCATGGAGCTATGTCCAGGGTTTGTTTGATGATGAAATTAAATCATCAAAGAAAAGGAAACAGAAAGGAATAGCCATTGCAGGCTTGTATGCAGCCTGTTTGGCTATGGATGCTAAATTAAGCAGTTTAGCTAAAACCCTACAAAAATGTAGAGAAGAATCTAATTTAAAAGAAACAGAAAGCAAGGAAAAAATAGATCAGCTAAATATCCAAATTAAAACTTTAACAACACTTAATGACATGGGTAAAATCTCCCAGGATGAAGTGTTACAGAAACATAAAAATGCTCAGAGGGAATCCACAGAATGTAGGAGAGCTCTAACAGAGGTTACAACAGAGAGAGATGAGATAATAAGTGCATATAAAGTTATGCAGGGACAGCTCACAGAATGTATGAAAGGGAAAGCAATTGACCATACCCCTTGTGTGGACAGGGAGATGCAGCTTATGCAAGAGATATCTGTTCTGAAAGGACATATTGCTGCAAACATTAGGATAGGAACTGCAGCCACTGCCCCATATCCTATCTATGCATATGAAAGAGAACAATGGGACACAAATCATGAGGACAGAGAGGACTGCTGGGGAGAGGGGAATTCTACTGAATCTACCCTCAGGGTACCCATAGCAATGGGAGAGTTTGCAGAATCAGCAGCGAATAGGGAGTGCTCTATATTAATAGGCACAGATAGTAGTGATGAAGAAGTACAGACAGAAATTGAGGCACACAGGGCTCATAAACAGCCAGCATTCCTCACTGAGAGTAGGAACACCCTATTGGGATTCAATAGTGAAGGAGAGGCCATTCACTCAAGGGCCCCTAGTGCCAATCATCCCCCACAACCCATAAAAACACTTATGGGAGTGGCAGATATGATTGGAAAAATGAGTTCAGGAGAACACATCACCTCCCATGCAGCTAATGTTCAGCAGAGGTGTGAACTTCTAGGAATTAGAAATCTCACTGATCAGGTTAAGGTACTGCAATTAACAATTCCATTAGCTGCTTGGAGCGCTTTGCCAGATCTGATTAAAGAAGGTAAAGGTACATATGAAGAAACTGTAGAGGAGCTACAAAAGATAATTAACCCTTCAGTAGCAGGCACAATGGTTGCATATGAAATCAAACAGCAAAGTGAGGAGAACCCATTAATATATGCAAATAGATTGTGGGCAGCATATAGTGCAGGAAACAGCAAAAATGACAACAGTCAGAAAAACAGCAAAGATTTCAAAAACTTGTTGGTGCATAACTCGCACCCCACAATTAAAGCTAAGTGTGAACACTTGATAGATACCGTAAAGCATAGCTATGATAAAGTAATGGGATTAATGCAGCGGTCCTTTCAAGCAGTACAGGCCAGTAAGCAACGTAAGATGGCAGAAAGGAATGAGAAATGTGTTATAAAGAGGGTTGCAGCATTAGAGTCAGAAGGTAAACCAATGGTGGTTGAAGGGCCCCACATTCCAGGGGAGGTAAACACACCATTTAACCCACGATGGAACACAGGGTCACAAAGGAGAGGGGGAATGTTTAAAGAGAGATCCATTTTTAGAGGTGGAGGTAGAGGATACCAAGGACATTCAAATGATGGAGCTTGGAATAGACACATGGGTTACTCACAACATTTTGGGAACAGAGGAAAGGACACAGAGTTTAAACACCAGGGTCCCACTTACACAGAGCTAAGACACCAGCTACAGGCCATAAAAGAGAAGTATGAGAATTTAGAAAAAGCAAACAAAGTGCAGCAAGCTGACACACAAAAGGAGAAAAATTGACAGTCAGTGGCCCCAAGGATAGTTGCACCAATCACTTTAGATAGGTGCGGGCGCCCTCAAGTCTCGGTTCTGGTCAGGGGCCACCAGCACACAATGTTACTAGACACCGGTGCCGCCATATCAATCCTACATGATGATCAGCCACATCACTCTCCTCTGTCAGCAGGAAAAACAATACATCTCCAAAGCTTTGCAGGGAATAAGGTAGATACAGTGCTGTCAAACCCTCTCCAAATACAAATAGGAGATGTATCTGCAATTCACACATTTGCATTAGCCTCACTGCCAAGTGAAACTAATTTATTAGGGTCTGACTTTATGATCCCTAATGGGTGTATATTGGATCTGACTAACCTTTTACTTCTGCAGAGTTCTCCTAATGTAACACCTGAGGTTGTAATTATACCAGATTCCCATGTAATTGCTGCTGTAAAACCCAATAATGCGAAATATGATGTGCTTAAGGCTAATGTTGATCATCCTGACAAAGATTTGGTATTACCATTACTTGAACAGTTTCAGGATGCTTTTGCTAAACACAAACATGACTGTGGGAAGGTAAACAAGGTGATTGAAGTCAGTGGTCTTGACCCTCCCCCACAGAAGCAGTACAATTTCCCACAGGAGGCCATAAGCTTCATTCAAGAAACAATTGACTCTCTGTTAGAGCAGCGTGTAATCAGACCATGTGTATCCACTAACAATGCGCCAATATGGCCAGTACGGAAACCGGATGGTTCCTGGCGGCTCACAATTGACTACCGCAAACTTAATGGCCTTACGCTTAGCTGCGCACCCACTGTTGCGTCAATGCCAGACATTCTAAAAATGTTAAGCCCAGAGCATAAATGGTTCACAGTTTTAGATATTTCAAATGGGTTTTGGTCTCTGCCTCTATCTGAAGAGTGTCAATACAAATTTGCCTTCACATTTCTGGGAAAGCAATACACGTTTACATGTCTTCCACAGGGCTTCCATAATTCTCCATCATTTTTCCATACTACGATGAGAGAAATTTTAACTGATTTTTCTTCCCACAAGAATTTATTGCAGTATGTAGATGATCTCTTACTAGCAACAGAGACAAAGGAAGAGCATCTTCAGCTACTGGGAGAACTCCTTGGCATCCTCAAAGACGCAGGTTTGAAGTGTAACCCATCTAAAGCTCAGATTTTACGGGAATCTGTTTCCTTCCTGGGGATCAGTGTTACGGCTGATGGGAGAACAATATCGGCAGATAAGGTAAAAACCATCCTTCGTTTACCCCTTCCTGTCAGCATACCTACACTGAGATCCTTCCTGGGGTTGGTAAATTACTCTAGGTCCTTCATTTCTGATTTTTCACAAATATCTGCACCTCTCTATTCTCTCCTCAAAAAGGATATAAAATGGGAATGGACCCCCAGTCACACAAAGGCAGTAGAAACATTAAAAGAAGCACTAGCTAGTGCCCCTGCCCTTGCAAATCCAGACCCACAGTTACCCTTTCACTTAGAGACAGCAGCAACAGAAACAGCCATGTCTGCAGTCCTGTCACAGGAAATACATGCACAGCAAAGGCCCATAGCTTATGCATCAAAGTTACTGACACCAGTGGAATTAAAATACTCTGTGTGTGAAAAACACCTTCTTGCCACATTTTGGGCAGTAAAACAGTTCACATACATGATAGGCCTGAACCCTATCATCTTACATTCCACGCACACACCAACAAGGTTCCTCCTCACAGACAGAATCAAAGATGGGAATGTCTCTAATGCCAGGTTAGCACATTGGGCCCTTTTGTTGCAGGATCGAGATATAACAGTGAAGGCAACTAACAGTCCATCCACCTGTGCATATGGACTAATATACCAGGGACTGACACACACATGTGACTTACTCCCAGCTGACCATTCAAAACATTTGTTTAGAGCAATGCCACAGGAGGCTACAGCCCCTGAACAAACCACCCAGATCTTTACAGATGGTTCATGTTTTTATGTACATGGGTCACCCCATGCAGGTTTTGGTCTGTACATAATGCATCCCCAAACCACACCACAATCTGTTTTTCGATCTTGTGATGTAAAGTCTGCACAGTACGCTGAGCTGGCAGCAGTAGCACATGCCCTTGAATTATTCCAAGACCACAAACATGAAATCGCATTGTACTCGGACTCAGCATGGGTGTGTAATGCCCTTACTGAATTTTTGCCCTTTTGGCAAACTCATCAGTATACCTCATCTGATGGAAGCCCTCTTAAATATGCAGACCTTCTCCAGTACATAGTTTCCCTGGCACAGAGTCTAACACATGTCCCCTGGGTCTGTAAAGTCAAAGGGCATTCACCTGCATCACCACACCATGAACAGAATGAAATGTCTGACCTTTTAGCCAAACAAGGGGCACAAGAGGGGGAGCTGTGGCAGATACCGAAAGCAAGCCCAGAGCCAAAAGTGTGCCCTCTTGTATGTGCAGTGGCAAAAAGGCCAGAGATGATAAATGCACCAGACATTTCAGAGATCCAAATGCAGGACCCTGAAATTAAAGAAATCATACAAAAGTTGAGGAATGAGGAGTTGGACTTAACAGAGGGAAATACATTGGCAAAACACACACCAAATCTAACACTAACAGAGGACAAGGAAATGCTTATCCACAATGGGGAAGATACAACATGGGTAGTCCCAAAAGAGTACAGGAATGAAATGATATATCTTGTACACGACCTCCCCACAGGTGGACACCAGGGTGTAGAAAAGACACAGCAGAGACTAAAAACAATAGGTTGGTGGCCAGATATGGTAAAAGATGTACAGCAATACTGTGACAACTGTGTGGTATGTGCCCAAGTTAACCCAGCACCTAGAAAGATAAATGCTCCACTGAGAATCCAGAGAAGGGAAGGTCCCTGGAATGCCTTACAAATTGATTACATGGGCCCTCTGCCTGCCACAGCTAAAAATAACAAATACGTGTTGGTTGTGACTGACCTATTTTCAAAATGGGTAGAAATTTTTCCCTCTAAAAGTAACACAGCTCTGAGCACAGCAAAAATTCTGGTTGATCAGATATTCACACGGTGGGGCCTTCCAACATCGGTTGAATCAGACCAAGGTTCACATTTCACAGGTAATGTGATGCAAACATGCCTGGAAATGCTGGGAATAAAACAAAGCTTCCATGTCCCTTTTCATCCTGAATCTTCTGGACAGGTGGAACGTGCCAACAGACAGATCAAAACTATGTTGAGAAAGTTTGTTGGCATAAATGGTAAGAACTGGGATAATTTGCTACCCCTAGTGGCAATGGCAATAAGGGCCACACCTTCATCAGCGACCCGATTGACCCCCTTTGAATTAATGACAGGCAGGCAAATGAGATTGCCAGAGCACCTTTGGATAGATCTACACACCCCTACTATTGATAGACTATCAATGGATCAGTACCTTACAAAACTGCAAAAAGCACTCACAGAGGTTCATCTGTTTGCAGCACAGCAGTTAGGGAAAGCACAGAGAAAAGCAAAGGCTTATTTTGACAAAGGTGTAAGAGAAAATTGTTGGGAAGTTGGAGAAAGGGTCATGTTTCTAGAACTCCGACCCACAGACCATGGTCTGGGCAAGAAATGGAGAGGACCATTTTCAATAGTGGACAGACTGAGTCCCTCAGTATACAAATTAAGAATCAACGATGCAAAGAAAGTGCAGGACAAATGGGTACATGCCAATCAGATGAAACTGTACAAAGGAGAAGGGTCAACTGAGTAGCGCATCTCTTTCTTTCTTATAATTTTATTTTGTTTTGTTTTGGTTTTACAGAAAAATGAGAATCCCGACTTTGGTCCTGTCCTTCGTGGTGAGCCTCCAGATCCAGTGTACCAGTGAGGTCAACATTTCAATTAGAGTGGAAGCCAATCCGATTCACTGTAAAGAGGGAGAATCCATCCTCCTTCCAGTGTCAGTACAAGGCACAACAGGGAAACAGGTATCCTGGTGGGGCCCAGCAGACAAAGAAATTAAAGCCTGGGATAATGGAAACGCAGGAAACTCACCACATTACATGGGTAGAATACATGTTTTTCCAAATGGATCACTATTGCTTAGCCATGCAAACCCTACAGACACAGGAACCTGGATATATGGTTTTATCATCCCCATTCCCATGTATGGGAATCCACCCACAGTAAAGAGGACTTATGTTCCTGGGAGCATCACACTGAATGTGTCCCAGAAAAGAGACCCTACTCCCCCAAGTACCACAACAAAGGCTAAATCACTGCCATCTACTAAAACAGCTGAGTGCCCACCAACAAGTGAAGGACCCACAAGTGGCCTTACTGCCACCTCCATTCCTGGTTCCTTGATAAACAATGTACAATATATACATGTACCAGTAGTCCTAAATCTATCAAAATGGAATATGGCAGAATTTGGTTATTGTGTAAATAGTAATGTTTCTTTATTCTATGCTTCATTACTAGTAGATATTGTTGCTTCTCACCAGAGCAGAACTCAAGACCCATACACAGGACAGGCAACCCCTAACCAAAAAGGTATTTTTAGATCCAGGAAATTACAAAGCTTAGATGGGATCATTGGATCCATCCCTGGACTGTTTGGTTCCGGGATGTCAATTTGGAATAGGGCGGATTTGGAAGTCATCCGCAGACACATAGGCAATTTTGAGCAGAAAGAGGGGCAATATGTTTTGAAGCCTGTCCTGCAGGGCATTGAGGGTCTGGCCAGTGAAGAAAAATTTACTGTTTATAACATGCATGATATAGCAAGATTGTTTTCAGAGACCCAAGCCAAGATAAACGAAATCATTGAACTGAACAATAGAGAAGCCAGACAAAATCAGGTGGGGAAAGAAATAATATGCACTGCATATGGTAATTATGTCCTCAACGCAATCACACATGTAATTAGAGACCTACAATCTGGTAGAATACCTGACATTTTAAGAGATAATGACCTGACCAATTGGTATTGCTCGCAATCTGACATTGGGCATGGGGAAAATACCCCAAGAGATGGTTGCAGACCTCTGCCCATCTCCACAATTAGGAATTTAGGCACTGTGACCCCCCACCCAAATAGAGGTTCACCCCGTTGTTACAACAAGCAGCAACCTTGTGCAGTCAGCGATATCCTATATGTCTCCTTTACCATTTCTCTACCTGTGTTCGACCCAAGCAAGTCTTTATTTGACAAACTGTCTACAGTTCACTCCATTGGATATTTGGAAAAGGACATTTACAAAGAGCGGCTGGACCTACCAGAACTACTGGTCCGAGTCGACGACATCTGGAAAGTTCCACATACTGCTTGCTGTGCAGTCAAGGGAAACCAATACTTGTGTCGCTGCAATGTTTTCGAAATTGAGACGCCAATCTGCGGCCTAGAATCAAGTAAACCAAGTACCCTAATCACAGATATAAATGAACTTGCCACCATTCCCAGCAAAGATATGGATATGGGAGGACCTGAACACAGTGCAAAGCCAAATACATCAACCAGCTATACAGCCAGAGACATTGCTTGTCCAGTGCAGCTAACAAAATGGAGAACTCCAGCGGTGAAGGTTACATACAACATGAATGGACAGTACTGCATAGTCACAAATCACGGAGAGTTCTTGTATGGGGAAAAGTCATGTCCAGTGCCAAACCCAAATTTCTGCTTTAGCCCACATGAGTATACCACCATTGGTCAGACGGTTATCACCCCAATCCCCGTTTATGAAGAGGACATAAATATAGATAGTGAACCAGAAATCTCAAACCTTGGAGAATATATACCTGTGTTCAACATACACATAGATAGTTTAACCTTAGATTTACAGAAACTCCTGGATAGGAAAGACACACACATAGTTCAAATTAATAACATGGTTGAGAAGGCAGATGCCACACTAAATAAATTACTGCATGATGGAGATTTTGAAATAACCATGACAAACACCTGGCTGGAGATTGGTTTAAAGGGCTTGCTGATCGGTCAAACAATCTTGCTAATCATTTTAATTTCACTGATATTGTGGCTTAAGCGCCTTATAAGGCAGGAACGCAGTAAGCTAGAAAAACTGGTAGATGCAAGATATAAGCAATTATTATGTTAATGTATGTGTGGCCATCATCATCAATTCTCACGGCCACAAGGGGGCGACTGTTGCCATATAGACCATTACATAACAATATAATTTAGTAGGTACCAAAGTTAGAACAAATTATGTAAATTAAATAATATGATTTATTACCCAATGTGATTTTAACCAGTTAAGAGTGTGTGTATATATATATTATTGTAAGGTATAACTTAAATAGGTTTGAATGTATTAGTCTTATGTTTTGAGAATTTAGTAGCATGTATTTCTGTGTGTTTTACTGCAAGATTATGGGTCATTATGTAAGAGACAGGTTTTCTCTGTGTAAGCCATATAGCCAGAATACACAATACATTGAGCATTACACAAATTCATCCCTTCCATGCCATTATTCATATCTGTATTAATCAAAGGATTAACGTCTGATCTGCGCTATACCAAGTACAATTAAATCAAAGTTTACATGATATGTAGATATATGTATACTGTATACTTGATTCACACACAGCAAATAAATAATCATAACTTGGTGGATAAAGTCAATAGGTCACCTAGCTCAGGTCTCATAATATGCAAACAGTTACTGGTATGAACAGGGTACATTGGAATTCACAATCAAAGATCTTCATACCTTTAGAGAGTACATCAACCAGCTGGCCTATTGTCCAGTTATACTGCTGGCCAGAGGCAATGATAATATAGGATCAAACGCACTATAAACAGGTCACAATCATTTATGCTAACACCCTAGGGCCTAGGCGAAATAGATCGTTTACACATCCATACAAAGGTAGATCTCTGATGGATAAAGGAATACCAAACTTTATGATCCCAAAATTCTCTACATGCTCACCACCGTGGGACGGAGTTAGCAGAGAACGTTTTATTACACTTTGGAATCTGTCAAAACCTATAATTATGTACTCCATTGGAAACTGTGGGCATATACTAGTTTTGAATTGGTAGAATATAGGATATAAGGGGCAGTCTGATAGATAGAGAGTTAGAAGGAGAGGAGGAAGGAACAAAGTCCAGAGGGAGTCAGGATCCTAAGACGGTAGCTATGAATTATGCCCTCACATATTCTTGCAAGTGTATAGTATGTGTATTAATTGTTTAAGTTTGTAAAACTGTTTGTGTTTTATGTATGTACCATGGTTAAGGAAGTTTAGATAAATTATAAGATTTATTATCATTGTGTTATCTTATCTTGTAATTTGTATCACCTATAATAAATGTACTAGACAAAATAGAGCTGGTATTCCAAGTCTTGAACTCATTTTCGGAATCACTAAAGTTATACATGAAATCTGCATATATTATATAAGGCTCTGCAAGTTGGGACAACTGACTTGTAGTCAAAGTATAGTACTTATATGTTCAATGAGCCAGGATTATATATCTCTGTAAAGTATATTTAGGCTTTGCCTGGAAATATTTCCTGGACAGTAGAGATATAGCTCCTTTAATCTGAGCCAATCACAGGTATGAAAATAGGAACGTCCACGCATTACATATTGTGTGATTGGACCAGTACTAAACATCACCCCTTTTGTTATGAGCCCACCTATTTGTAAGCCTATTATAATATATTTGCAGATATAAAATACATAAACCATTATATCAATATATGATATAATAAATATATGTTATATAAGATTCCATAAATCAACAGTGGTAATGTGTGTTTGGAGTGCCACATCACAGAGCAATTTATATATTGCATCTGTAATATTTTTACTTTCATTACAAAATGAAGATGTGTGTGTTTTTGGTTGTTAATGTATGTATTTTTACTTGTGGCCTATGTCAGTGTCCTGTACATGTTTTCCTGTGTTGCACTTTCCATAGTGCATATGGCTATTGGACAATGTTTATTGTTTTATGTAGTGTTTTTTTTTGTTTCTGGTCCTTATGTAAAGTTTAAACGCCCCCTAAAAAAACGAGGCCTGCGCAGCCTCCGCGGAACCTGTACAACCTGCTGACCATGTTCAGTTTGTTGGCCCTGGTTACTTACAGGCTGATGTCTGAGTCTGAGGAATCCCACAGCACACAAAATATCATTGGTCCACAGTCCTGCTGCCATTTCTGAGTGTAGGTGGATTGAATTGGGCCTAACATCCTTTTATAGGCATCCGTGATTGATTTTTGAGTTGCAACACATGTAAACACGGCTGAAAAAAGCAGGTCTATTTTTTTGCCGCTTTTTTTAACGAATCGCAAAAAAATACGACCGCAATTGAGCACTCAGAGACTAACACCCAAATACGAATGAATAATGAATACCCGTGTTGTATAAAATAACAGCCGCGTTTGACCGATGGTCTATTCATTCGTATTTCTGAACTTTGCAAATCAAACCATTACGAATTGGCCAAACACTGCCGAGATTGGTGCTTAGTGAATTCCCGTGTTGGGACTTAGAAAAAAAAACACAAATCGGACAAACTCGATTTTTTAGTAAATATTGGCCCAGGTGTCCAAATACAAAATAGAGAAAATAAATGATTGAAATGTTTATATATCGGCCAAAAATATAGCTTGAGTAGAATGGGAAAATAAGTGGTCCTGGTCATAAAAGTGTAAACAACTTCTGGTTTGGAATAATTTTATAGACAGATACAATTGAAAGGTTGTGCATTCATGGAAGGTATTCTAACACATATCACAGTATCAGGAGATATACAGTGCCTTGCTAAAGTTTTCACCCCCCATCCCCCTTGGCTTTTTACCTATTTTGTTACATTACAACCTGTAATTTAATTTTTTTTTTTTTATCTGAATTTTATATGATGGATATGCACAAAATAGTCTAAGTTGGTGAATGAAATGAGAAAATTTTATATAAATAAAAAATTTGAAAATTGGCATGTACATATGTATTCACCCCCTTTTCTATGAAGCCCCTCAATAGTTCTGGTGCAACCAATTACCTTCAGAAGTCACATAATTAGTGAAATAAGGTCCACCTGTGTGCAATCTAAGTGTCACATCACCTGTCACTATAAACACACCTTTTCTGAAAGGCCCCAGAGGCTGCAACACCACTAAGCAAGAGGCATCACACCATGAAGACCAAGGAGCTCTCCAAACAAGTCAGGGACAAAGTTGTTGAGAATTACAACTCAGGGTTGGGTTATAAAAAAATATCCAAATCCTTGATTATCCCCTGGAGCACCATCAAATCCATTATCTTCAAATGGAAAGAACATGGTACCACAACAAACCTGCCAAGAGAGGGCCGGCCACCAAAACTCACAGGCCGGGCAAGGAGGGCATTAATCAGAGATGCGTCACAGAGACCAAAGGTAACCCTGAAGGAGCTGCAGAGTTCCACAGTAGCGACTGGTGTATCTGCGCATGTGACCACAATAAGCCGTACACTCCATAGAGCTGGGCTTTATGGAAGAGTGGCCAGAATAAAGCCATTACTTAGTGTTAAAAATGAGAAGGCACGTTTTGAGTTTGCCAAAAGGCATGTGGACGACTCTCCAAATGTATGGAGGAAGGTGCTCTGGTCAGATGAGACTAAAATTGAACCTTTCGGCCACCATGGAAAATGCTGTGTCAGACGCAAACCCAACACATCCCATCACCCCAAAAACACCATCCCCACAGTGAAACATGGTGGTGGCAGCATCATGCTGTGGGTATGTTTTTCAGCAGCAGGGACTGGGAAACTGTTTTGAGTCGAGGGTAAGATGGATGGTGCTAAATACAGGGATATTCTTGAGCAAAACCTGTTTCAGTCTGCCTGTGATTTGAGACTGGGACGGAGGTTCACCTTCCAGCAAGAAAATGACCCGAAGCATACTGCTAAAGCAACACTCGAGTGGTTTAAGGGGAAACATGTGTTGGAATGGCCTAGTAAAAGCTCAGATCTCAATCCAATTGAGAATCTGGGGTCAGACTTGAAGATTGATGTTCACAAGCAGAAACCATCCAACATGAAGGATCTGGAGCAGTTTTGCCTTGAGGAATGAGGAATGGGCAAAAATCCCAGTGGCAAGATGTGGCAAGCTCATAGAGATTTATCCAAAACAACTTGCAGCTGTAATTGCCACAAAAGGTGTCTCTACAAAGTACTGACTTTAGGGGGGTGAATAGTTATGCACGCTGAAGTTTTCTGTTATTTTGTCATATTTGTTATTTGCTTCACAATAATAAAAATAAACATCTTCAAAGTTGTAGGCATGTTCTTTGAATGAAATGATGCAGATCTTCAAACAATCCATTTTAATTCCAGGTTGTGAGGCAACAAAACATGAAAAATGCAAAGTGGGGTGAATACTTTAGCAAGGCACTGTAAATAGTATACTAGCAATAGCAAAAGTTTAAATGCAAAATGGCAAATACAGTAAGAAATTGTCCAAAGCTACTTACCACTTAAATCGAGCTACTCATATACAACACTAGTGGCCATTTCCCTATACATGAATCACACTCGGTACAACAGTCGGACCATAGCATAGCCCAAGATGGCTGCCTCACCTGGTACCTTGTGTGGGTGGAAATGACAACCCATGGAAGTTATTACCCAAAATGTCTGTGCAAAACCCTGCAATTATGCTTATTGTGCTCTCTAGGTTTTTGTTCTTAATTATTTATGTGTAGTTTTGTACTTGTAATTCTAAATCCACTGTATTATGTATTAGTTTTTTCTTATGTCTGTACAGCTACTTTGAGTCCTATGGGAGAAAAGCGCTATATAAATAAAATTATTAATATTATTATTAATACTGTATATCCACTGGCGTATTTATAATGGGTGCAGTGTGTGCGGTACACATGGTCTCTCAGTGTCCTGGGGGGCCCACATGCACACCCTGCACTCATTATTTTTAATACATGCCCTCCGGAGTCCCACGGCGCAGCAGCAGTGCTACAGAAATCACTGGGAAAATGGCGCGGTGCTATTTTCCCAGTGTTTTGCGCATGCGCAGTAGGAAAATCACTGGAAAAATGCCCACTGCGCCATTTTCCCAGCGATCTACACATGCACTGTAGACAATGGGACAGCGCTTAGTGCCCAGAAATACAGTGCTGCTGGCTAGAAAGGAGGGGCATCCTCCTATCTAGAAACTCCCCTGTGTATATCATACTTGCCTACTTTTCAAAAAGCATTTCAGGGAGATTGAAAGCAACACCTATAAGCCTCTACCCTACTGGAAGCTGAAGGAGGATCTCGATTTTTCGAATAATCCCCTGCAGCCTGGAAGGGTAGGTGGCTCTCCCACATCCAGTCGCTTCCTGGTGAAATGGACAGGATGGGGATAAAATCAATGCAATAGCGGGGAAGGTGTGAAGGGGTGGAGCTAAAAGATGCAAATCTCATTGCGACAGTGACAGGTCAAATGATGTGACAGGCCGGCCCCACCTCTTGAGTGGCCTGCTGCATTTCCGCTCCGGGAGAAGCCTGGAGAGGAGACAAAAACAATGTAGATAAGTATGTTATAAGTGCAGTGTTAAAGTAGATGTGTACTGCTACGTCTGAGAGGCATGTCATTAAAATGACTTCCATCCTAATATAAATGAGCCCCAAAGCAGTTAGTAAGATATACTTGTTGATGAAAATGATACTTTCCAGGGCTTGCTCATGTACTGTGGTTTCACATAAGTGGCCATGAGAAACCTCATTTGAAAATGCATCTAACTGTAGGGATCAGTGTTCCTTATAACCAATGCAGGGAAATGGTATCAGTATCTCTCATCTCCTTTTTTTCCCAAGTATATAACAGCATACCTCATAACTTTTGAATTCTATGATGTGGGATCTGCTGCACCGGAGGCGCGATCGTGGCTAGAAAGGGGGTGGGGCTTCAGAGGAAGAGCATGAGCACGGCATCTAATTCAGTAATCACCGGCTGCTTTGCAGATAAGAGCAGCGGTGATTACTGGCTCTCCCAACTAGAGATGAGCGGGTTCGGTTTCTCTGAATCCGAACCCGCCAGAACTTCATGTTTTTTTTCACGGGTCCGAGCGACTCGGATCTTCCCGCCTTGCTCGGTTAACCCGAGCGCGCCCGAACGTCATCATGACGCTGTCGGATTCTCGCGAGGCTCGGATTCTATCGCGAGACTCGGATTCTATATAAGGAGCCGCGCGTCGCCGCCATTTTCACACGTGCATTGAGATTGATAGGGAGAGGACGTGGCTGGCGTCCTCTCCATTTAGATTATAAGAGACTGAGAGAGATTTACTGGAGCTGACTAGGAGGAGTACTGTTACTGTAGAAGTGTAGAGACTGAGTGGAGAGAGTTTACTAGTGAGGACAGTGCAGTTTACTTTATAATCCGTTCTCTGCCTGAAAAAAGCGATACACAGCACACAGTGACTCAGTCACATACCATATCTGTGTGCACTGCTCAGGCTCAGGCCAGTGTGCTGCATCATCTATTATCTATCTATATATAATATTATATATATCTGTCTGACTGCTCAGCTCACACAGCTTATAATTGTGGGGGAGACTGGGGAGCACTACTGCAGTGCCAGTTATAGGTTATAGCAGGAGCCAGGAGTACATAATATATTATATAGTGAGTGACCACCAGACACACAGTGCAGTTTATTTAATATATCCGTTCTCTGCCTGAAAAAAGCGATACACACAGTGACTCAGTCAGTCACATACCATATCTGTGTGCACTGCTCAGGCTCAGGCCAGTGTGCTGCATCATCTATTATCTATATATAATATTATATATATCTGTCTGACTGCTCAGCTCACACAGCTTATAATTGTGGGGGAGACTGGGGAGCACTACTGCAGTGCCAGTTATAGGTTATAGCAGGAGCCAGGAGTACATAATATATTATATAGTGAGTGACCACCAGACACACAGTGCAGTTTATTTAATATATCCGTTCTCTGCCTGAAAAAAGCGATACACACAGTGACTCAGTCAGTCACATACCATATCTGTGTGCACTGTTCAGGCTCAGGCCAGTGTGCTGCATCATCTATATATATTATATATCTGTCTGACTGCTCAGCTCACACAGCTTATAATTGTGGGGGAGACTGGGGAGCACTACTGCAGTGCCAGTTATAGGTTATAGCAGGAGCCAGGAGTACATAATATTATATTAAAATTAAACAGTGCACACTTTTGCTGCAGGAGTGCCACTGCCAGTGTGACTAGTGACCAGTGACCTGACCACCAGTATATATAATATTAGTAGTATACTATCTCTTTATCAACCAGTCTATATTAGCAGCAGACACAGTACAGTGCGGTAGTTCACGGCTGTGGCTACCTCTGTGTCGGCACTCGGCAGCCCGTCCATAATTGTATATACCACCTAACCGTGGTTTTTTTTTTCTTTCTTTATACATACATACTAGTTACGAGTATACTATCTCTTTATCAACCAGTCTATATATTAGCAGCAGACACAGTACAGTGCGGTAGTTCACGGCTGTGGCTACCTCTGTGTCGGCACTCGGCAGCCCGTCCATAATTGTATATACCACCTAACCGTGGTTTTTTTTTCTTTCTTTATACATACATACTAGTTACGAGTATACTATCTCTTTATCAACCAGTCTATATATTAGCAGCAGACACAGTACAGTGCGGTAGTTCACGGCTGCGGCTACCTCTGTGTCGGCACTCGGCAGCCCGTCCATAATTGTATATACCACCTAACCGTGGTTTTTTTTTCTTTCTTTATACATACATACTAGTTACGAGTATACTATCTCTTTATCAACCAGTCTATATATTAGCAGCAGACACAGTACAGTGCGGTAGTTCACGGCTGTGGCTACCTCTGTGTCGGCACTCGGCAGCCCGTCCATAATTGTATATACCACCTAACCGTGGTTTTTTTTTCTTTCTTTATACATACATACTAGTAACGAGTATACTATCTCTTTATCAACCAGTCTATATATTAGCAGCAGACACAGTACAGTGCGGTAGTTCACGGCTGTGGCTACCTCTGTGTCGGCACTCGGCAGCCCGTCCATAATTGTATATACCACCTAACCGTGGTTTTTTTTTCTTTCTTTATACATACATACTAGTTACGAGTATACTATCTCTTTATCAACCAGTCTATATATTAGCAGCAGACACAGTACAGTGCGGTAGTTCACGGCTGTGGCTACCTCTGTGTCGGCACTCGGCAGCCCGTCCATAATTGTATACTAGTATCCAATCCATCCATCTCCATTGTTTACCTGAGGTGCCTTTTAGTTGTGCCTATTAAAATATGGAGAACAAAAATGTTGAGGTTCCAAAATTAGGGAAAGATCAAGATCCACTTCCACCTCGTGCTGAAGCTGCTGCCACTAGTCATGGCCGAGACGATGAAATGCCAGCAACGTCGTCTGCCAAGGCCGATGCCCAATGTCATAGTACAGAGCATGTCAAATCCAAAACACCAAATATCAGTAAAAAGCCTCTTTTTTTCTTTGCGTCATGTGCTGTTTGGGGAGGGTTTTTTGGAAGGGACATCCTGCGTGACACTGCAGTGCCACTCCTAGATGGGCCCGGTGTTTGTGTCGGCCACTAGGGTCGCTTATCTTTCTCACACAGTCAGCTACCTCATTGCGCCTCTTTTTTTCTTTGCGTCATGTGCTGTTTGGGGAGGGTTTTTTGGAAGGGCCATCCTGCGTGACACTGCAGTGCCACTCCTAGATGGGCCCGGTGTTTGTGTCGGCCACTAGGGTCGCTAATCTTACTCACACAGCTACCTCATTGCGCCTCTTTTTTTCTTTGCGTCATGTGCTGTTTGGGGAGGGTTTTTTGGAAGGGACATCCTGCGTGACACTGCAGTGCCAATCCTAGATGGGCCCGGTGTTTGTGTCGGCCACTAGGGTCGCTAATCTTACTCACACAGCTACCTCATTGCGCCTCTTTTTTTCTTTGCGTCATGTGCTGTTTGGGGAGGGTTTTTTGGAAGGGCCATCCTGCGTGACACTGCAGTGCCACTCCTAGATGGGCCCGGTGTTTGTGTCGGCCACTAGGGTCGCTAATCTTACTCACACAGCTACCTCATTGCGCCTCTTTTTTTCTTTGCGTCATGTGCTGTTTGGGGAGGGTTTTTTGGAAGGGACATCCTGCGTGACACTGCAGTGCCACTCCTAGATGGGCCCGGTGTTTGTGTCGGCCACTAGGGTCGCTTATCTTACTCACACAGCGACCTCGGTGCAAATTTTAGGACTAAAAATAATATTGTGAGGTGTGAGGTATTCAGAATAGACTGAAAATGAGTGTAAATTATGGTTTTTGAGGTTAATAATACTTTGGGATCAAAATGACCCCCAAATTCTATGATTTAAGCTGTTTTTTAGTGTTTTTTGAAAAAAACACCCGAATCCAAAACACACCCGAATCCGACAAAAAAAATTCGGTGAGGTTTTGCCAAAACGCGTTCGAACCCAAAACACGGCCGCGGAACCGAACCCAAAACCAAAACACAAAACCTGAAAAATTTCAGGCGCTCATCTCTACTCCCAACCTGCCCATGAGACACCGCAACCCATGGATGGGACAGCAGGACAGTTGGGAGGTATGTACAGTAGCGGATCTTGCCACGGGCAAGCAGGACTTTTGCCCGGGGCGCCGCCTTCCGCAGGGCGCCGCACCATGGCAAGATCCGCTGCTGCTGTGCCCCCCGCTGATCGCTCTGTCCCGCTGCCGCTGCCCCCCGCTATGAAGGGAACTAGACGCGTAGCGTCTAGTTTCCCTTCATGGAGAGGACCTTTACTGTGCGGTGCGCGATGACGTCATCGCGCACCGCACAGCAAAGGTCCTCTCCACGAAGGGAAACTAGACGCTCGCGTCTAGTTTCCCTTCGTGGAGAGGACCTTTGCTGTGCGGTGCGCGATGACTTCATCGCGCACCGCACATCATTTCACTACTGTACAGGGGGCATAACTGACCACGCCCCCTGTATGAAGCCATGCCCATTTTGCCCGCCCGGGGCGCTGGAAGACTTAGAACCGGCCCAGGGTATGTAACAGCTATATTATGGGGGTAAGGTGCAACCAGGGAGATTGCTAGACTCGTCGAGGAATCAGTGAGATTGCAACTATTTCAGGGAGTCTCTCAGTGAGCTTTAGCAACCATGCTGTCTTTATAAATAACAATGTGTTACACCTGTGCTTTCTTTCTGTAAAAAAAAGGTGACGGTCCAGTACTCACCTTAAGTTATACGTTCATACAAGATTTATAGTAGTTTTCATTAAAACAGCTAAGCTAGGTACACACTATGCAATAGTCAGGCAGATCCACCAATTTTCAGATGTTGCATACTGGAAACACCCCACAAGACTTGCCATCACTTTGACGGACTTGGTGATCAGATTCTAGACAGGACCCACGGACTGGACAGACGCGTGATACTGGAATCGGGATGAGCATATCAGATAAATGGATTACACTCACGTATTAGCCACTATAGGAAGTGACCTGGGGCAGATGTGCTAAGCATGAAGAGTGATAAAGAGGGGAGAGATAAACTAACAACCAATCAGCTTCTAACTTTCATTTTTCAAACACAGGGGGAGATGTATGACACCGACACATATTGTGCCGATATCACACCTAGTGCAGACGCGCTGGACCCCAACCCCCCATCGGCTCCCTGGGCATGCACAAGATCTTGCAAGTCTTGCAAGACGTCCTATGCAGCCTGGTGTCGGCACTCGCCACCACAGCCAGGGACAGTGCTGTCTCTGTTGTGAAAATATGGATTTGACACCTGCAGCTGTCAAAATCAATAGTTGCAGGTGTCGGTACCATTCTTACATTGCCCCTGCATTTAGTTTTGTGTACTGACTTTAATATGGATAGCGCCCCTGTTGTTGTACACACACTGCGGCTATCATACATGCAGTATAGCTCACATAACGTGTGCTGATAACAATTCCCCCCTATACCGACGTTTCTTACAGCTAGCCCACAGTCTGTAACATGTCAGACTGGACCAAGGAGCAATGAAAGAAAAAGGCCTGGTTTGATGAATGATGTTTTCTTTTGACATCACATAGCTTGGTGTGTGTGCATTGGTTACTGCAATTTTTGTTTTCTATGTGGCAATAGTTTAGGCTAGAACTGTACTGGAAACAGAGTATAGGTTGCAGGCTGGACTGGACTGGAACCGGAATGGAGGACACATGCTGAAGGTATGCAGGCTTGAACCAAACTGGATCCAGAGGAGTACAACAGGTGATAAACCCAACTGGAATTAGAGGAGAACAACAGGCTAAACTGGAGGAGTACATTAGGTAAAACTGCAGTAGAACCAGAAGACTACAGTAGGTTGAACCGGACTGGAACTGGAGTAATGCAGCAGACTGAACTATGGGGGTAATTCAGACTGGATTGCTGCAGTGGCAGTGCGATGCTTTTGTGTGTGTGTGTGTGTGTGTGTGTGTGTGTGTGTGTGTGTGTGTGAGGGGGGGGGGGGGGGGGGGGTCTAGGGCAGAGCACATCTACGATCAACTCTGGATTACCCCTTATACTGGAACCAGAGAACAGCAGGCTGAAATGGAAGAGTACAGCAGGGGAAACCAGACTGGAACTAGAGAGCAGCAGCACTGAACACAGACTGGAATAATGCAGGCTGGATACTGACAATAGCAGTGAGCTGCATGGTGAAGGATACAGCCTCACAGGTAGCAGAATAATAGCAGCTTGCACAGTTCCCAGAAAGAGTGTAGGATCGGAGACAGAGGCACATACTGGAGAGTGAGCCCACATAGGAGCAATGTTCCATATTGTTCTGAAGGTGTGCTAGTGACAGTTGCAGCTTTAAATAGGGTGCTCTAGTAGCGGATAGGAAGGTGCAGTCATGTTTGAGAGCAGCAGAGTAGTGACTGGATATTGGTGTTCAGCTGATCAGAACTGTCAGGGATCTCACCCATGGGGCAGATGTATTAAGCCTGGAGAAGTGATAAAGCAGTGATAGTGGAAGATGATAACGCACCAGCCAATCAGCTCCTAACTGTCAATTTACTTATTGGAGCTGATTGGCTGGTGCGTTATCACCTTGCACTTATTACTGCTTTATCACTTCTCCAGGCTTAATACATCTGCTCCTAATCCCTGACCTGTTCGAATGACCCTGCGCTCTCGACTATTGGTCAGAGTGCAGTAATTCAACACAATGCACCGCCACCACCTGTGAAAACATTAAAATACAAGTCACAAGTTCCCCCTAACACCTTTATAAACATTTGCGCATAAGCTCGGCAATAACCAGACATCCACACAGTCTGCTGGAATGCCGCCTACTTCGGCAATTAATAACAATTTATTGCTTACATTTAGTAGTCTAACAATGTCTTCAAAGGATTGGGTTCTGGCAGCATAAATAAATTAACTAACAAAGAAACATTTTATTTACAAAAAAATGCAATGCTTGTTTAGCAAAGAATGTTAACAAGAAATGGTTACAAAGCACATACAGGCAAGACAATTGCAAATAAAACAAAGCCGCAAAACTTGCAGATTAAAATGCAGAAAATCTGATCCAGGGAGAATGGAAGAAATGCAGTGTAAATGCAGGTTTAAACTAGAGATGAGCGGGTTCGGTTTCTCTGAATCCGAACCCGCCAGAACTTCATGGTTTTTTTCACGGGTCCGAGCAGACTCGGATCTTCCCGCCTTGCTCGGTTAACCCGAGCGCGCCCGAACGTCATCATGACGCTGTCGGATTCTCGCGAGGCTCGGATTCTATCGCGAGACTCGGATTCTATATAAGGAGCCGCGCGTCGCCGCCATTTTCACACGTGCATTGAGATTGATAGGGAGAGGACGTGGCTGGCGTCCTCTCCATTTAGATTATAAGAGACTGAGAGAGATTTACTGGAGCTGACTAGGAGGAGTACTGTTACTGTAGAAGTGTAGAGACTGAGTGGAGAGAGTTTACTAGTGAGGACAGTGCAGTTTACTTTATAATCCGTTCTCTGCCTGAAAAAAGCGATACACAGCACACAGTGACTCAGTCACATACTAGAGATGAGTGGGTTCGGTTTCTCTGAAACCGAACCCGCACGAACTTCATGTTTTTTTCACGGGTCCGAGCAGACTCGGATCCTCCCGCCTTGCTCGGTTAACCCGAGCGCGCCCGAACGTCATCATGACGCTGTCGGATTCTCGCGAGACTCGGATTCTATATAAGGAGCCGCGCGTCGCCGCCATTTTCACACGTGCATTGAGATTGATAGGGAGAGGACGTGGCTGGCGTCCTCTCCATTAGAAATTAGATTAGAAGAGAGAGAGAGATTGTGCAGAGTCAGACAGAGTTTACCACAGTGACCAGTGCAGTTGTTGTTAGTTAACTTTTATTTATTTTAATATAATATATCCGTTCTCTGCTATATCCGTTCTCTGCCTGAAAAAAAACGATACACAGCAGCAGCCAGTCACACAGTGTGACTCAGTCTGTGTGCACTCAGCTCAGCCCAGTGTGCTGCACATCAATGTATAAAAGGCAAAGCTTATAATAATTGTGGGGGAGACTGGGGAGCACTGCAGGTTGTTATAGCAGGAGCCCCCAGGAGTACATAATATTATATTAATTTAAAATTAAACAGTGCACACTTTTGCTGCAGGAGTGCCACTGCCAGTGTGACTAGTGGTGACCAGTGCCTGACCACCAGTATAGTAGTATATTGTTGTATGTATTGTATACTATCTCTTTATCAACCAGTCTATATTAGCAGCAGACACAGTACAGTGCGGTAGTTCACGGCTGTGGCTACCTCTGTGTCGGCAGTCGGAACTCGGCAGGCAGTCCGTCCATCCATAATTGTATTACAATATATACCACCTAACCGTGGTATTTTTTTTTCTTTCTTTATACCGTCGTCATAGTGTCATACTAGTTGTTACGAGTATACTACTATCTCTTTATCAACCAGTGTACAGTGCGGTAGTTCACGGCTGTGGCTACCTCTGTGTCGGCAGTCGGCAGGCAGTCCGTCCATCCATAATTGTATTATTATTATAATATATACCACCTAACCGTGGTTTTTTTTTCATTCTTTATACCGTCATAGTGTCATACTAGTTGTTACGAGTATACTACTATCTCTTTATCAACCAGTGTACAGTGCGGTAGTTCACGGCTGTGGCTACCTCTGTGTCGGCAGTCGGCAGGCAGTCCGTCCATCCATAATTGTATTATTATTATAATATATACCACCTAACTGTGGTATTTTTTTTTCTTTCTTTATACCGTCGTCATAGTGTCATACTAGTTGTTACGAGTATACTACTATCTCTTTATCAACCAGTGTACAGTGCGGTAGTTCACGGCTGTGGTTACCTCTGTGTCGGCAGTCGGCAAGCAGTCCGTCCATCCATAATTGTATTATTATTATAATATATACCACCTAACCGTGGTTTTTTTTTCATTCTTTATACCGTCGTCATAGTGTCATACTAGTTGTTACGAGTATACTACTATCTCTTTATCAACCAGTGTACAGTGCGGTAGTTCACGGCTGTGGCTACCTCTGTGTCGGCAGTCGGCAGGCAGTCCGTCCATCCATAATTGTATTATTATTATAATATATACCACCTAACCGTGGTTTTTTTTTCATTCTTTATACCGTCGTCATAGTGTCATACTAGTTGTTACGAGTATACTACTATCTCTTTATCAACCAGTGTACAGTGCGGTAGTTCACGGCTGTGGCTACCTCTGTGTCGGCAGTCGGCAGGCAGTCCGTCCATCCATAATTGTATTATTATTATAATATATACCACCTAACCGTGGTTTTTTTTTCATTCTTTATACCGTCGTCATAGTGTCATACTAGTTGTTACGAGTATACTACTATCTCTTTATCAACCAGTGTACAGTGCGGTAGTTCACGGCTGTGGCTACCTCTGTGTCGGAACTCGGCAGGCAGTCCGTCCATCCATAATTGTATTATATACCACCTAACCGTGGTTTTTTTATACCACCTAACCGTGGCAGTCCGTCCATAATTGTATACTAGTATCCAATCCATCCATCTCCATTGTTTACCTGAGGTGCCTTTTAGTTCTGCCTATAAAATATGGAGAACAAAAAAGTTGAGGTTCCAAAATTAGGGAAAGATCAAGATCCACTTCCACCTCGTGCTGAAGCTGCTGCCACTAGTCATGGCCGAGACGATGAAATGCCAGCAACGTCGTCTGCCAAGGCCGATGCCCAATGTCATAGTACAGAGCATGTCAAATCCAAAACACCAAATATCAGAAAAAAAAGGACTCCAAAACCTAAAATAAAATTGTCGGAGGAGAAGCGTAAACTTGCCAATATGCCATTTACCACACGGAGTGGCAAGGAACGGCTGAGGCCCTGGCCTATGTTCATGGCTAGTGGTTCAGCTTCACATGAGGATGGAAGCACTCAGCCTCTCGCTAGAAAAATGAAAAGACTCAAGCTGGCAAAAGCAGCACAGCAAAGAACTGTGCATTCTTCGAAATCCCAAATCCGAATTCCGAGCCCACCCGCTGGCGGTGATGCAGGGCAGTCTGGAGCGACTGCTGATGCTGACATCTGGTCCGGACTGAAGGACCTGACAACCATTACGGACATGTCGTCTACTGTCACTGCATATGATTCTCTCACCATTGAAAGAATGGTGGAGGATTATATGAGTGACCGCATCCAAGTAGGCACGTCACACAGTCCGTACTTATACTGGCAGGAAAAAGAGGCAATTTGGAGGCCCTTGCACAAACTGGCTTTATTCTACCTAAGTTGCCCTCCCACAAGTGTGTACTCCGAAAGAGTGTTTAGTGCCGCCGCTCACCTTGTCAGCAATCGGCGTACGAGGTTACATCCAGAAAATGTGGAGAAGATGATGTTCATTAAAATGAATTATAATCAATTCCTCCGCGGAGACATTGACCAGCAGCAATTGCCTCCACAAAGTACACAGGGAGCTGACATGGTGGATTCCAGTGGGGACGAATTGATAATCTGTGAGGAGGGGGATGTACACGGTGATATATCGGAGGATGATGATGAGGTGGACATCTTGCCTCTGTAGAGCCAGTTTGTGCAAGGAGAGATTAATTGCTTCTTTTTTGGTGGGGGTCCAAACCAACCCGTCATTTCAGTCACAGTCGTGTGGCAGACCCTGTCACTGAAATGATGGGTTGGTTAAAGTGTGCATGTCCTGTTTTGTTTATACAACATAAGGGTGGGTGGGAAGGGCCCAAGGACAATTCCATCTTGCACCTCTTTTTTCTTTTATTTTTCTTTGCGTCATGTGCTGTTTGGGGAGGGTTTTTTGGAAGGGACATCCTGCGTGACACTGCAGTGCCACTCCTAGATGGGCCCGGTGTTTGTGTCGGCCACTAGGGTCGCTTATCTTTCTCACACAGTCAGCTACCTCATTGCGCCTCTTTTTTTCTTTGCGTCATGTGCTGTTTGGGGAGGGTTTTTTGGAAGGGACATCCTGCGTGACACTGCAGTGCCACTCCTAGATGGGCCCGGTGTTTGTGTCGGCCACTAGGGTCGCTTATCTTTCTCACACAGTCAGCTACCTCATTGCGCCTCTTTTTTTCTTTGCGTCATGTGCTGTTTGGGGAGGGTTTTTTGGAAGGGACATCCTGCGTGACACTGCAGTGCCACTCCTAGATGGGCCAGGTGTTTGTGTCGGCCACTAGGGTCGCTAATCTTACTCACACAGCTACCTCATTGCGCCTCTTTTTTTCTTTGCGTCATGTGCTGTTTGGGGAGGGTTTTTTGGAAGGGACATCCTGCGTGACACTGCAGTGCCACTCCTAGATGGGCCCGGTGTTTGTGTCGGCCACTAGGGTCGCTTATCTTTCTCACACAGTCAGCTACCTCATTGCGCCTCTTTTTTTCTTTGCGTCATGTGCTGTTTGGGGAGGGTTTTTTGGAAGGGACATCCTGCGTGACACTGCAGTGCCACTCCTAGATGGGCCCGGTGTTTGTGTCGGCCACTAGGGTCGCTAATCTTACTCACACAGCTACCTCATTGCGCCTCTTTTTTTCTTTGCGTCATGTGCTGTTTGGGGAGGGTTTTTTGGAAGGGACATCCTGCGTGACACTGCAGTGCCACTCCTAGATGGGCCCGGTGTTTGTGTCGGCCACTAGGGTCGCTGAGCTTAGTCATCCAGCGACCTCGGTGCAAATTTTAGGACTAAAAATAATATTGTGAGGTGTAAGGTGTTCAGAATAGACTGAAAATGAGTGTTAATTATGGTTATTGAGGTTAATAATACTATGGGATCAAAATGACCCCCAAATTCAATGTTTTAAGATGTTTTTTAGGGTTTTTTGAAAAAACCACCCGAATCCAAAACACACCCGAATCCGACAAAAAAAATTCGGTGAGGTTTTGCCAAAACGCGGTCGAACCCAAAACACGGCCGCGGAACCGAACCCAAAACCAAAACACAAAACCCGAAAAATTTCAGGCGCTCATCTCTATCACATACCATATCTGTGTGCACTGCTCAGGCTCAGGCCAGTGTGCTGCATCATCTATTATCTATATATAATATTATATATATCTGTCTGACTGCTCAGCTCACACAGCTTATAATTGTGGGGGAGACTGGGGAGCACTACTGCAGTGCCAGTTATAGGTTATAGCAGGAGCCAGGAGTACATAATATATTATATAGTGAGTGACCACCAGACACACAGTGCAGTTTATTTAATATATCCGTTCTCTGCCTGAAAAAAGCGATACACACAGTGACTCAGTCAGTCACATACCATATCTGTGTGCACTGCTCAGGCTCAGGCCAGTGTGCTGCATCATCTATTATCTATATATAATATTATATATATCTGTCTGACTGCTCAGCTCACACAGCTTATAATTGTGGGGGAGACTGGGGAGCACTACTGCAGTGCCAGTTATAGGTTATAGCAGGAGCCAGGAGTACATAATATATTATATAGTGAGTGACCACCAGACACACAGTGCAGTTTATTTAATATATCCGTTCTCTGCCTGAAAAAAGCGATACACACAGTGACTCAGTCAGTCACATACCATATCTGTGTGCACTGCTCAGGCTCAGGCCAGTGTGCTGCATCATCTATTATCTATATATAATATTATATATATCTGTCTGACTGCTCAGCTCACACAGCTTATAATTGTGGGGGAGACTGGGGAGCACTACTGCAGTGCCAGTTATAGGTTATAGCAGGAGCCAGGAGTACATAATATATTATATAGTGAGTGACCACCAGACACACAGTGCAGTTTATTTAATATATCCGTTCTCTGCCTGAAAAAAGCGATACACACAGTGACTCAGTCAGTCACATACCATATCTGTGTGCACTGCTCAGGCTCAGGCCAGTGTGCTGCATCATCTATATATATTATATATCTGTCTGACTGCTCAGCTTACACAGCTTATAATTGTGGGGGAGACTGGGGAGCACTACTGCAGTGCCAGTTATAGGTTATAGCAGGAGCCAGGAGTACATATTATATTAAAATTAAACAGTGCACACTTTTGCTGCAGGAGTGCCACTGCCAGTGTGACTGACCAGTGACCTGACCACACTGACCACCAGTATAGTTAGTAGTATACTTATATTGTGATTGCCTGAAAAAGTTAAACACTCGTCGTGTGACTTCACTTGTGTGTGTTTTTTTTTTTTATTCTATAAAAATAAAACTCATTCTGCTGACAGACAGTGTCCAGCAGGTCCGTCATTATATAATATATAATATATACCTGTCCGGCTGCAGTAGTGATATATATATATTTTTTATATCATTTATCATCCAGTCGCAGCAGACACAGTACGGTAGTTCACGGCTGTGGCTACCTCTGTGTCTCTGCACTCGGCAGGCAGTCCGTCCATAATTGTAATACCACCTAACCGTGGATTTTTTTCATTCTTCTTTATACATACATAGTTACATAGACATCTTCTCTTTATCAACCAGTCTATATTAGCTGCAGACACAGTACAGTACGGTAGTTCACGGCTGTGGCTACCTCTGTGTCTGCACTCGGCAGGCAGTCCGTCCATAATTGTATACCACCTAACCGTGGTTTTTTTTCATTCTTCTTTATACATACATAGTTACATAGACATCTTCTCTTTATCAACCAGTCTATATTAGCTGCAGACACAGTACAGTACGGTAGTTCACGGCTGTGGCTACCTCTGTGTCTGCACTCGGCAGGCAGTCCGTCCATAATTGTATACCACCTAACCGTGGATTTTTTTCAGTCTTCTTTATACATACATAGTTACATAGACATCTTCTCTTTATCAACCAGTCTATATTAGCTGCAGACACAGTACAGTACGGTAGTTCACGGCTGTGGCTACCTCTGTGTCTGCAGTCGGCAGGCAGTCCATAATTGTATACTAGTATCCATCTCCATTGTTTACCTGAGGTGCCTTTTAGTTGTGCCTATTAAAATATGGAGAACAAAAATGTTGAGGTTCCAAAATTAGGGAAAGATCAAGATCCACTTCCACCTCGTGCTGAAGCTGCTGCCACTAGTCATGGCCGAGACGATGAAATGCCAGCAACGTCGTCTGCCAAGGCCGATGCCCAATGTCATAGTACAGAGCATGTCAAATCCAAAACACCAAATATCAGAAAAAAAAGGACTCCAAAACCTAAAATAAAATTGTCGGAGGAGAAGCGTAAACTTGCCAATATGCCATTTACCACACGGAGTGGCAAGGAACGGCTGAGGCCCTGGCCTATGTTCATGGCTAGTGGTTCAGCTTCACATGAGGATGGAAGCACTCAGCCTCTCGCTAGAAAAATGAAAAGACTCAAGCTGGCAAAAGCAGCACAGCAAAGAACTGTGCATTCTTCGAAATCCCAAATCCACAAGGAGAGTCCAATTGTGTCGGTTGCGATGCCTGACCTTCCCAACACTGGACGTGAAGAGCATGCGCCTTCCACCATTTGCACACCCCCTGCAAGTGCTGGAAGGAGCACCCGCAGTCCAGTTCCTGATAGTCAGATTGAAGATGTCAGTGTTGAAGTACACCAGGATGAGGAGGATATGGGTGTTGCTGGCGCTGGGGAGGAAATTGACCAGGAGGATTCTGATGGTGAGGTGGTTTGTTTAAGTCAGGCACCCGGGGAGACACCTGTTGTCCGTGGGAGGAATATGGCCGTTGACATGCCAGGTGAAAATACCAAAAAAATCAGCTCTTCGGTGTGGAGGTATTTCACCAGAAATGCGGACAACAGGTGTCAAGCCGTGTGTTCCCTTTGTCAAGCTGTAATAAGTAGGGGTAAGGACGTTAACCACCTCGGAACATCCTCCCTTATACGTCACCTGCAGCGCATTCATAATAAGTCAGTGACAAGTTCAAAAACTTTGGGTGACAGCGGAAGCAGTCCACTGACCAGTAAATCCCTTCCTCTTGTAACCAAGCTCACGCAAACCACCCCACCAACTCCCTCAGTGTCAATTTCCTCCTTCCCCAGGAATGCCAATAGTCCTGCAGGCCATGTCACTGGCAATTCTGACGAGTCCTCTCCTGCCTGGGATTCCTCCGATGCATCCTTGCGTGTAACGCCTACTGCTGCTGGCGCTGCTGTTGTTGCCGCTGGGAGTCGATGGTCATCCCAGAGGGGAAGTCGTAAGCCCACTTGTACTACTTCCAGTAAGCAATTGACTGTTCAACAGTCCTTTGCGAGGAAGATGAAATATCACAGCAGTCATCCTACTGCAAAGCGGATAACTGAGGCCTTGACAACTATGTTGGTGTTAGACGTGCGTCCGGTATCCGCCGTTAGTTCACAGGGAACTAGACAATTTATTGAGGCAGTGTGCCCCCGTTACCAAATACCATCTAGGTTCCACTTCTCTAGGCAGGCGATACCGAGAATGTACACGGACGTCAGAAAAAGACTCACCAGTGTCCTAAAAAATGCAGTTGTACCCAATGTCCACTTAACCACGGACATGTGGACAAGTGGAGCAGGGCAGGGTCAGGACTATATGACTGTGACAGCCCACTGGGTAGATGTATGGACTCCCGCCGCAAGAACAGCAGCGGCGGCACCAGTAGCAGCATCTCGCAAACGCCAACTCTTTCCTAGGCAGGCTACGCTTTGTATCACCGCTTTCCAGAATACGCACACAGCTGAAAACCTCTTACGGCAACTGAGGAAGATCATCGCGGAATGGCTTACCCCAATTGGACTCTCCTGTGGATTTGTGGCATCGGACAACGCCAGCAATATTGTGTGTGCATTAAATATGGGCAAATTCCAGCACGTCCCATGTTTTGCACATACCTTGAATTTGGTGGTGCAGAATTTTTTAAAAAACGACAGGGGCGTGCAAGAGATGCTGTCGGTGGCCAGAAGAATTGCGGGACACTTTCGGCGTACAGGCACCACGTACAGAAGACTGGAGCACCACCAAAAACTACTGAACCTGCCCTGCCATCATCTGAAGCAAGAAGTGGTAACGAGGTGGAATTCAACCCTCTATATGCTTCAGAGGTTGGAGGAGCAGCAAAAGGCCATTCAAGCCTATACAATTGAGCACGATATAGTAGGTGGAATGCACCTGTCTCAAGCGCAGTGGAGAATGATTTCAACGTTGTGCAAGGTTCTGATGCCCTTTGAACTTGCCACACGCGAAGTCAGTACAGACACTGCCAGCCTGAGTCAGGTCATTCCCCTCATCAGGCTTTTGCAGAAGAAGCTGGAGACATTGAAGGAGGAGCTAACACGGAGCGATTCCGCTAGGCATGTGGGACTTGTGGATGGAGCCCTTAATTCGCTTAACAAGGATTCACGGGTGGTCAATCTGTTGAAATCAGAGCACTACATTTTGGCCACCGTGCTCGATCCTAGATTTAAAGCCTACCTTGGATCTCTCTTTCCGGCAGACACAAGTCTGCTGGGGTTGAAAGACCTGCTGGTGACAAAATTGTCAAGTCAAGCGGAACGCGACCTGTCAACATCTCCTCCTTCACATTCTCCCGCAACTGGGGGTGCGAGGAAAAGGCTCAGAATTCCGAGCCCACCCGCTGGCGGTGATGCAGGGCAGTCTGGAGCGACTGCTGATGCTGACATCTGGTCCGGACTGAAGGACCTGACAACGATTACGGACATGTCGTCTACTGTCACTGCATATGATTCTCTCAACATTGATAGAATGGTGGAGGATTATATGAGTGACCGCATCCAAGTAGGCACGTCACACAGTCCGTACTTATACTGGCAGGAAAAAGAGGCAATTTGGAGGCCCTTGCACAAACTGGCTTTATTCTACCTAAGTTGCCCTCCCACAAGTGTGTACTCCGAAAGAGTGTTTAGTGCCGCCGCTCACCTTGTCAGCAATCGGCGTACGAGGTTACATCCAGAAAATGTGGAGAAGATGATGTTCATTAAAATGAATTATAATCAATTCCTCCGCGGAGACATTGACCAGCAGCAATTGCCTCCACAAAGTACACAGGGAGCTGAGATGGTGGATTCCAGTGGGGACGAATTGATAATCTGTGAGGAGGGGGATGTACACGGTGATATATCGGAGGGTGAAGATGAGGTGGACATCTTGCCTCTGTAGAGCCAGTTTGTGCAAGGAGAGATTAATTGCTTCTTTTTTGGGGGGGGTCCAAACCAACCCGTCATATCAGTCACAGTCGTGTGGCAGACCCTGTCACTGAAATGATGGGTTGGTTAAAGTGTGCATGTCCTGTTTTGTTTATACAACATAAGGGTGGGTGGGAGGGCCCAAGGACAATTCCATCTTGCACCTCTTTTTTCTTTTCTTTTTCTTTGCATCATGTGCTGATTGGGGAGGGTTTTTTGGAAGGGACATCCTGCGTGACACTGCAGTGCCACTCCTAGATGGGCCCGGTGTTTGTGTCGGCCACTAGGGTCGCTAATCTTACTCACACAGCTACCTCATTGCGCCTCTTTTTTTCTTTGCGTCATGTGCTGTTTGGGGAGGGTTTTTTGGAAGGGACATCCTGCGTGACACTGCAGTGCCACTCCTAGATGGGCCCGGTGTTTGTGTCGGCCACTAGGGTCGCTAATCTTACTCACACAGCTACCTTATTGCGCCTCTTTTTTTCTTTGCGTCATGTGCTGTTTGGGGAGGGTTTTTTGGAAGGGCCATCCTGCGTGACACTGCAGTGCCACTCCTAGATGGGGCCCGGTGTTTGTGTCGGCCACTAGGGTCGCTAATCTTACTCACACAGCTACCTCATTGCGCCTCTTTTTTTCTTTGCGTCATGTGCTGTTTGGGGAGGGTTTTTTGGAAGGGACATCCTGCGTGACACTGCAGTGCCACTCCTAGATGGGCCCGGTGTTTGTGTCGGCCACTAGGGTCGCTTATCTTACTCACACAGCGACCTCGGTGCAAATTTTAGGACTAAAAATAATATTGTGAGGTGTGAGGTATTCAGAATAGACTGAAAATGAGTGTAAATTATGGTTTTTGAGGTTAATAATACTTTGGGATCAAAATGACCCCCAAATTCTATGATTTAAGCTGTTTTTTAGTGTTTTTTGAAAAAAACACCCGAATCCAAAACACACCCGAATCCGACAAAAAAAATTCGGTGAGGTTTTGCCAAAACGCGTTCGAACCCAAAACACGGCCGCGGAACCGAACCCAAAACCAAAACACAAAACCCGAAAAATTTCAGGCGCTCATCTCTAGTTTAAACTTCAATGTGTCATTGATCTGCCAGTCTGAACCCAGAACAACAGATGCTCATTCTTTTTATCAGCAGAGCATCACACCCTGAATTATATCACCCAAACATCTGCCACGCCTCCCGTTTTCGTCACAGTGGGGGAATGGCCAGCGCTCTGTGAGCTGCTGGCCATGTCCCCAGTCCCTCTGTACATAGGTGCCGATTTATGTTTTTGCTGGTGGGTGCTCAGCGGGAGGCGGCAGTGGGAATGAACGGGCGGCCGCAGCAATGACTAATGCCCATTACACACTATGCAACACACCGTAATGTCCATTATACATTATGCAACACACCATAATGCCCATTACACATTAAGCCACACACTGTAATGCTTGGTGATATATATAATGAGGGGGGGCATGGTGACAAACACTCATACAGTGGGTCCTGGGGGAGGAGGAGCATGGTGACACACACACATACAGAGAGTCCTGGGGGAGCAGCCATACAGCCGGCGTTATTAAATTAGATTTAGTACCTTTTACCTTGTCCTGAGAGGCGGGTTTCCCGATGATAACTATACTTCCTGGCCACTGCTGCTAGCCCCCGCAGCTCCCCCCCCCGGAGTGGATTGAGACATGCTGGAGGCTGCGGAAGCTGTACCATACATAGCTGTGTAAAAAAATACCTTAAAATGCCTGCCGCTGGGGAGACAGGCGCTAGAGGTCAAATGTGACCTCTAGCGACTGTCTCCTCCTTGGCGGCGGCCATTTTTGGTGGTTTTTTTATTTATTTTACACTGCACTGTACGGAACCACTTCCGCAGCCCCCAGCACGTCTCACTGCGGGTGCTGCGGCAGATAGCGGTAACTGGGGCAGCGGCTGATTCCGCGGGTGCTTTAAAGGCTAGGGCCTATTTTCAGTCCCAGTCCAACGCTGCGAGCCACACAACTCCTTAGACACTAGTTAGTAACATTAACAGTAACATACTCCCATATAACTTGACAACATCTCTAGTGTGTTGCCCTTGCCTCTTAGTTAATGTATGCAACTATGCTCTTATGTAAAATTTTGTTAAGTGAGTGTTATTTAACATGTGAGCATTGTCTGCTGGAAACAGACTTCAACTACTGGCCAATTATGGGGTCTATTTACTAAGCCTTGGAGAGAAAGTGGACGGAGATAAAGTACCAGCCAATCAGCTCCTAACTCTCATTTTTCAAACCCAGCCTGTGACATGGCAGCGTGGAGCTGATTGGCTGATACTTTATCTCCATCCATTTTACCTCCATATAAAGCTTAGTAAATAGACCCCAATATTTGTAATTGACCTATATCACTCTTGAAGGCTTGTACATAACCGGGTATACGCATCTACCGGCACTTCATATGAATGCCATTGCATCTTTACTTGCAGCTGGAGGATTGTAACTGGGTGGTAATGTGGCTTTCACAGGTAGGATGAGCTTAGGTAGGGCATGTGGAGGGCATTCAGATGCAGGTCCTAGGGGATGGATTCTGTGTTTGGCTTGTAGGGCACCTGAAATGGCACCAGCAGCTTGAACAGTATAGTAACATAGTAACATAGTATTTGAGGTTGAATAGAGGCAAATTGCCCATCGTGTTATATCCATAGGTTGATTTGGGCACACAGTTTCTTCCTGGTTCTGAAGGCCCTTCTGTACAACTCTGCATATGTGCAAACAATTTTAACTATGCACCCTACATACCCTCTCTCCCGGAAGGTCCAGGAAACTCCCAAATTTCTGCTGCGGGCTCCACTGGGCTCCACAAGGATAGACATAGGGGTGTAGAGTAGGATCTTGATCTGAAGCACCAACAGGCTCAAAAGCTTTGACCTTCTTCCCAAGATGCATAGCGCCGCCTCCTATATCACCCTGCCTCCGTGCACAGGAGCTCAGTTTGTAGTTGGTGCTTGCAGTGCAAACATGTGACAGGAAGAGCTGCTCACAGCAGCTCTAGAAAAAGCTTTTTCTGAGGAAAAAAGAAGACTACAAGGGCTGCAGCAGCGGCACAGATTGTGCTGGATGTCAGTAGACATTGCCTGCTGCAGCTCCATCTCTCCCCCAGCGGTGCTGTACACTCACGTGCCCTGGTTGCCGGGTACCTGCAGCAGGAGGCTCCGGTTTTCTTCCAAGTTAGTCACACATGGCTGGGGCTCCCCGGGATCGCGTGGCCGCACTTCGGGAGAAGGTAAGTGGGTCCCGCTCGCGGGACCCTCACTTTATCGAGATCCGACGCGGGCCGCGTGCGCTGGTGGTGGACACTGTGGCAGCACAGGCGATCCCACTAGATCACCAGGGCATGGGTGCAGGTCAGATTTTCTCTCTAAACCTTTTTTACAAGTAGTCCGCAGTACCCGGTGGTTTTGCCAGCAGAGGGGATAAGGCTTAGACCTGGAGCCCCTCCTCCAGCCCCAGGGCGCCATTTCCCGCAAATGTTCCCGCCCTGGAGCTGCATATCTGTCTCTCCCTCACTCCCTGGCAGTGTCTGCGGCGCCATTATCCCTCAGCTCACTGTTCCTGGGAATGCTTGGGCAAATCCTCCTAAGTAAAGCCGCCTGGTTGTCAGAGCTGTGACTTTACAAGACACTTAAGTATTCTACCTGCATTTTTTAGTCAGTGTTAGTTAAGAAAGAGTGCACTTAGTCAGGGTTTCCTAGTACAATTACCCTGTGATATACATCCAGTTCTTACTGTGTACTGTTATATCTATTGTTATATAGCTGTGTAAGCTAGTCCAGTGCAGTATTATTGTTAGTAATAACCTCTGCATTGTACAGACTGTGACTATTTGTGTGTGCATTTGATAGCTGAGTGGTGTCCATTTCATGTCTTTCACTCAACCTGCTATCCCTATATTCTATTACCTGAGGGGGCTTGGTGAATCAGGTTTTATCTAATATAGGATTTTCACAAAGATATACTGTATTACGTATTTTTCTCTGTGATTTAGTCACCATATCTCTCCTTTATCTCTGCTGGTGCTGACTACACTGCAGGGGTTTGGGCTAGAGGTATTGTGCTGCTGACAAATTGTACTGTGTTACCTGATACTGCAAGTTATATCATGTCTGCTTCTGAGGGTAACGGTTCTGGGGCTGAACACACTGCCGGTGTTGCTGAAGCCGCAGATACCTATGAGGAGAATATAGCAGCTTTAGGCTCTGGTTCTGGGGGCTCCTTGCCCCCCAGTGGGACGGTGGCAACGGGGGCAAATAATGACCCGCCGTGGGCCACTTTTTCCACGCTTCTGCATATGCTAGTTCATAAACTAACACCCCCTATGGGATCCCCAATGCCGATGCAAACGTTTGTGGTCCCTGCAGCTAACCTGCCGTGGGTGGATGATTTATCTGCTCAAATAAAGAAGTTGAACCAGTCCCTGACTACTAAAAAGTCTGACCGGCGCTCGCCTACATCCAAGTGGTCCTCTAAGCGAGCGCTTGTCTCCTCACAATCCACTGCTGTCACTGACACCTCGTCGGATGAAGACGGCATTTACACTGACCCCACAGGTTCTGACTCAGATATGGCTGATGGGGAGGGTGGTTCACATGTGGATGTTCCTGATCTTTTGGAGGCTATTAAGTTGATTTTACAGTTTACGGATGATCCCGAGCCATCCGTTCCTCCTAAGAAACCAGATAGGTTCAAGCGTCAGAAGGTGGTTAAACAAGTTTTACCTCACTCTGACCACCTAGTGGATATACGTCAGGAACCCTGGGAAAACCCGGGTACGAAGTTTGTGCCTCAAAAGAAGATGCTGGCTCGCTATCCCCTCGCGCCGGAGCTGTCTAAGAATTGGGAAACGCCTCCACCAGTGGACTCACATGTGGCTAGGATGGTGGTTTCCTCAGCTCTACCGGTCACCACCTTCACGTCTCTAAAAGAGCCTACGGATAAATGTGTGGAGGGTTGTCTGAAAGTGATTTACACCCTCACGGTGCTGCACAAAGGCCCACTATTGCAGCTACTTGGGCTGCAGAGGCCATTGAAGCATGGGCCTTGGAGTTAGATGCTGAAATCTCCTCTGACCATGCTAGACAATGCTTGTCTTATATTGTCACAGCTTCTCGTTGTATTAAAGAGGCGGCTTCTGATGCCGGTATCCTGGCAGCCAAGGCCTCTACTACGTTAGTCCTGGCTCGCCGGATATTGTGGCTGAGATCCTGTTATGTGGATCTGGACTCTAGAAAAACCCTGGAGGTACTCCCTTTTAAGGGAGATATTCTGTTTGGGGAGGATTTAACTAAGATTGGGGCTGACTTGGCTACTTCTAAAACTGCCTGTCTGCCAAGTACTGCTCCTTCTGTGTCGAAGGCTAAAGGTACTTCCTTTCGCCCCTTTCGTCCTTCAGGTAGCGCAAAAGGTCAGGTGTACAACAAGCAGGCCCGCACTTCCAAACCTGGTGAGCCTAAGCCCAAAAGAGCCAGCTTCCAAGACAGATAAGCCTGCCGCATGACGGGGCGGGCCTCCCTCTGGGGGATCCCAGGGTGGGGCGCCGGCTTCTACGGTATAACCAGGAATGGTTGAAGACCACTTCAGATGCCTGGGTACAGGAAGTCGTCACTCGAGGTTATGCCATAGCCTTCAAAAACCGACCCCCTCATCGATTTTGCCAGACAGATGTCCCGTTGGACAAGACAAAGGCAAACACTCTACATTCGGTGGTACAGACCCTCCTGGATACAGGAGTCGTAGTACAGGTGCCTCTTGCGCAGAGTGGCCGGGGGTACTATTCTCCGCTGATTCTAGTCCCGAAACCGAATGGGTCCTCCCAGCCCATTGTCAACCTCAAGGCATTGAACAGGTTTGTGAAGGTTTCCAAGTTCCGGATGGAAACCCTTCGCTCTATAGTTCTGGCCTTGGAACCTGGGGACTTCATGGTCTCCCTGGATATACAGGATGCTTACCTGCATATTCCTATAGCAGTGTCTCATCAGCAATACCTGAGATTTGCGATTGGCAACTGCCATTACCAGTTTCGGGCGTTACCTTTTGGTTTAACAATGGCTCCGCGAGTCTTTACAAAAGTCATGGCGGTGATGACGGTGGTACTCCGCCGTCAAGGGGTCAGGATACTGCCGTATTTGGACGACTTGTTAATCCTGGCAAATTCCCCAGAACTTCTCCTGCGTCATCTAGATGTGACGGTCCAGTTTCTGCAAGCCCACGGGTGGCTCATCAACTGGAAAAAGTCATCCCTGATCCCTGCTCAGAGCATGGTGCATTTGGGAGCACTATTGGACACTCACAACCAGCGGTTGTTCCTGTCTCAAGAGAAAGTTCTGAAACTTCAGGACAGGATTCGTTGCTTCCTATCTCGTCCGCAAGTGTCGATACATTCGGCGATGCAGGTGCTGGGCCTCATGGTGTCAGCATTCGACATGGTGGAGTACGCTCAATTTTGCTCGCTCTCGCCCTCTCCAGAGGCTGATTCTAGCCAAATGGGATGGCCTGCCTTACCGGATCAGGTCTCAAATGATCTCATTGACTCCGGAGGTCCATCTGTCGCTGCTCCGGTGGCTCCGGGACCAGCAACTGTGCAGGGGCCGTCCGTTCTGGATATCCGACTGGGTCCTGTTGATGACAGATGCCAGTCTAAGAGATTGGGGCGCGGTGCTGAAGCAACACTCCCTTCAGGGGCGGTGGACCAAGGAGGAGTCCCTCCTCTCTATCAATATTCTGGAGTTGCGGGCGGTTTTCAATGCCTTGAACCTAGCCCAGCATTTAATTCAGAACCGTCCTGTTCAAGTACAGTCGGACAACGCCACCACAGTGGCTCACATAAATCACTCGAAGCCGCCTAGCAATGAAGGAAGTCTCACGGATTCTACAGTGGGCAGAACGCCATCTACCGGCCATATCGGCAATATTCATTCTGGGAGTCCTGAATTGGGAAGCAGACTTTCTCAGTCGTCAGTACGTGCATGCCTGCGAGTGGGGCCTCCATCCAGAAGTGTTTCAACTCCTAGTGGAAAGGTGGGGCCTTCCAGACGAAGATCTGATGGCGTCTCGACACAATCACAAGGTTCCGGTCTTCGGAGCAAGGACAAGGGAACCTCAAGCAGCATTCGTGGATGCGCTGGCGGTACCGTGGAGGTTTCGGCTGCGTACGTGTTCCCTCCGGTGTCACTCCTGCCCAGGGTAATTCGGAAGTTCAAGCAAGAAAAATGAATTCAGCTTCTCATAGCTCCAGCGTGGCCCAGACGGCACTGGTTCTCAGACCTGCAAGGCCTATCATCAGAGCGTCCAATTTTACTTCCACAATGCCCAGACCTCCTCGTTCAGGGCCCCTGTGTCTACCAGGACTTAGCCCGGCTGTCTTTGACGGCGTGGCTCTTGAAGCTTCCGTCTTAAAGGCTAAAGGGTTTTCTGAGGCGGTCATTCAAATTATGTTGCGGGCCCGGAAACCGGCTTCTGCTCGGATTTACTATAGGGTCTGGCATTCTTACTTTGTTTGGTGCGCATCTAACGATTATGACGCTTCCAAGTTTAGCATAGCCAAGTTGTTGGCTTTTCTTCAGCAGGGCCTGGACTTAGGCCTGCATCTGGCCTCCCTCAAGGTTCAAATATCTTCCTTGTCGGTGTGGTTTCAGAGAAAAATTGCGACCTTACCTGATGTGCATACCTTTACTCAGGGCGTGTTGCGTTTCCAACCTCCCTATGTACCGCCTGTGGCTCCTTGGGACTTGTCGGTGGTTTTGGGGGCGTTACAAGAGTCTCCGTTTGAACCTCTTGGTTCAGTTGACCTTAAGTGGCTTTCCCTTAAGGTGGTGTTTCTGCTGGCTATTGCTTCAGCTAGAAGAGTGTCGGATTTGGGTGCCTTGTCCTGTAGTTCCCCATATCTGATATTTCACCGTGACCGGGCGGTTCTTAGGTCTCGTCCCGGCTATCTACCTAAGGTGGTTTCTTCATTCCACCTTTATCAGGAGATTGTAGTTCCGGCACTTGTTTCTCCTGATCTGTCTCCCAAAGAGCGGTCTTTGGATGTGGTACGGGCTCTCCGTATCTATGTGAATAGAACTGCTCCTATTAGGAAATCTGATTCTCTTTTTGTTGTGTTTGGGTTTCTCAAATGGGGCTGGCTGCTCACAAGCAAACTCTGGCCAGATGGATTAGAATGGTGATTGCACATGCGTATGTGAAGGCTGGTCTCTCTGCTCCTGATCACATTAAGGCCCATTCTACTCGGTCTGTTGGACCTTCTTGGGCGGTCCAAAGTGGAACGACCCTTGAACAATTGTGCAAGGCGGCTACGTGGTCCTCTGTGAACACGTTCATAAGGTTCTATGCCTTCGATACTGCCGCTTCCCAGGATGTTTCATTTGGACGCAGGGTTCTTGTGCCCGCTACAGTGCGTTCCCTCCCATAACAAACTGCTTTAGGACATCCCCTATGTCTATCCTCGTGGAGCCCAGTGTACCCCGCAGCAGAAAACGAGTTTTATGGTAAGAACTTACCTTTGTTAAAACTCTTTCTGCGAGGTACACTGGGCTCCACAAGGCGCCCATCCTGACGCACTTAGCCTCTTTGGGTTGGTATGGCATTAGCCGCTGACACTTCTCCTGTCGGGAGAGTGTGGTGTTTGTGGCAACTGGCAGTTGTCATCTCTTTTACTTGCTACTGTATTGGGCTGGTTAACAAAACTGAGCTCCTGTGCACGGAGGCGGGGTGATATAGGAGGCGGCGCTATGCATCTTGGGAAGAAGGTCAAAGCTTTTGAGCCTGTTGGTGCTTCGGATCAAGATCCTACTCTACACCCCTATGTCTATCCTTGTGGAGCCCAGTGTACCTCGCAGAAAGAGTTTTAACAAAGGTAAGTTCTTACCATAAAACTCGTTTTTTCAGTAGTTCCATGGAAGAGGTGGATCTCCTGTCCACTTCCTAGTGAAGTGGTCCAGAAGGGGGGAAAATATCAGGAAACACTGGTCTGTATGGCGGGGCGATACTAAAATGACATGAATAGCTCAGCGTCACATAAAGTAGGCAAGTACATACCTTGCATACAAAAAAAGGGTGGGGCATCTCTTGGGGGCTGGAGCCTTGTAGACCAGGGGCAGAGAGAGAGGGAGACATGAGGGGGAGGAGTGAGAATTACTTAGAGAAAGCACGATAGAGGAAGTTTCTTTCACGTGCTGTACTTTAAAGGTAAGTTTTAAAAGTTCCCCCTTTACAAATAACATTGTCACCAAATCCATACATATTTAAGCGTGCAGGGGCAGATGTTCAAACCGTGGGAATTGATAATGTAGCAGCCAATCAGCTCCTGTAAGTTTTCAAACACAGCCTGTAACATGGCAGTTAGGAGCTGATTGGCTGGTACTTTATCTCTCTCTTCGGCTTAGCACATCTCCCACACAGCACGCTATTCTTTGGTTATATTTAAAAAAATATCTATGTGAGGACACTACTTCCTTTGTTACTGTTTCTTAATCCATTACTAACATTGGTCTCTGACAAGATGGCTTCCCTGCTTCCCTACTGAGGACAATTAGATAAAATAATCTGTATACAACTGTCACTCTTGTGTTGACAATATGATTTACCCTTACAACCCTTCTACACTGTCTTCCTTGTTGTATTGTACTGTATATGTGTTTTCCCAGTTCCCGGTTATAATAATTAATGCTGTCACTGTGTATGGCCGGAGGGTACTATTAGAGTCAGTATGCTGCGGCTGCTGTGGTCAGCACTGTGTGTACATATGATCCCCTCTCTCCCCGTGTACACAGAGCAGTCTGTGCTGCTGTTCAGTCCGGGCAGTAGTAGCTCTCGGCACCCAGCGCTTAATGCACTGAATACAAGCAGCAGCAGCAGCTATGTGCGGCTCCCCTCGCACCATCACCGCACAGCCGCGTCCCCTCCTGCTCCTGGGAACAGCACCTTTTCCATGTTCATGAAGACGTTCAGCAGGAAATACCCGGCTGGCAGTCAGATCCTGATGGAAAGATACCAAACATTTCTGGTACTTGTGCACATTTTCTCTTCTTGACTATTAGACAACAGTTGTGTCTATGGGTTAGTGCAATATAATGCACTTTCTTTATTTTGTACTGAATAATTATACTGTAACCCCTGCTTTCGGCATCTCTACTTTCATTTGGAGATGATCGCAGTGATAACACATTACTGGTATAACCCGGTGTATTCAGATCAATCCTATATAATAAAGGGCTAACGCTGATCCTCACCTCTATGGGGGAATTCAAGTGTTTTGTGTGCCGGCGGCCACTAGATGGTGCCCGATGTAACATTTCAATTGTTGCTCCGTTTGGGCACACATCTGCCGGCGATTACATAACTATTATGTTGTGCCATAATTTTGACGGGCTGGTAATTATACACAATCACTTAACATTGCTGAAGCTAAGTAACACAAGCTTTGAGCTTCATAAAATACTAATTAAGACTGATCATTATGGGATTTTGCAGCATGTTTTGTAACTGTCCTACAAATTCCCTTATCTACTCCCAGACAGATGACAGATTTAACCACTAAATCCACAAATTGATATTTTTAGACACGAGGGTTTAAATGTAATAGGGGGCGGAAGTTTGTGCGAGAATGCCTGTATATTTAAAGCTGTAATCATTTTCAAGGCAAAACCTAGTGGGGTTTGCCTTGTAAATGATTGCCGCTTTAAAAATATGGGCATTTTTGCACAAACTCCTGCACCTCCAGCTTCTCACACGCTATTATATTTACTGCGAAGGCTCATTCACACTTACAGTATCTGCTATTATAGAGCTTTTCAGTCACTAACACCTGCTGCTAAATGTAATAGCCTCCGACTTCTGGAGGTGCAGGAGTTTTGTGTGAGTCTGCCTGTTTTTCTTTAACCTTCGGTCAGCTCTGCTGATCTAACAGGTACTGGGGGTCATTTCAGTTGATCGCACGTAGCAACTTTTTGCTGCCCGTGCAATCAACTAGAAGCCGCCTATGGGGGAGGGTTTTTTTTGCATAGCAAGGCTGCGAACGCTTGTGCAGCCGAGCTATGCAAAAACATTTTGTGCAGTTTCTGAGTAGCTCTGGAGTTACTTACCCGCTGCGATGTCTTCAGCCTGTCAGGTCCTGTAATTGACATCAAACACCCGCCCTGCAAACGCCTGGACACGCCTGCGTTCGCCGCACCACTCCCAGAAAACGGTCAGTTGACGCCCCGGAATGCCTTCCTCCTGTCAATCTTCTTGCGATCGCGGCAGTGATCGCTTTCTTCGTTCTTCTTGTCGTTGCTTAAGTAAGTTATAGATGTGTCCACATACATCTTTGCTATATCCTGCCATGTATGGCACGGTTTTGCATGCCATAGACACAGAGAGTTAGCCATGTCTTGTGATTTTTCTTAATTTGCTTCTTTAATATGTTACTTGATACATATTCTATTATGGCAAACAAAAATTTTAAATCCATCCACTCGCTACTTGTGAAAAACAGCTAAAAAAAAAAAGGCGTGTTTTGCATGTAGCTCCAAATTGAGCAAAAGTATATAGCAAACACATATTGGGTAGCACGTGACAGAACATATTTAGTCATTAAAATATTAGTATATTACCTCCTAACATACAGACTAGGTTTAAGTTTTATGGAAGTCAATTAACCCATCGATACTGTATGTTTTTCAACAGATAGCTGATTACACAGAGGAAACCAGTGCCAGACTGGGATGTGAAGGGCCCACCAGGGAATGCAGTGATAGGGGCCCAAGCTTAAAGGGTGTGGCCAGCAACCACTGAAGTACTTGGCCAACTGTTAGAGAGGAAATGCAGAGTAGAGGGCCGTGCTCTAACGCAGTGGACAGAGGTGTGTCAGGACCAACCACTTTTGCAGGAGGGATACTAATCTTGGTGTAGTTTCCATAGAAACAAACCAAGCACCCAAGTTCATCTATCCTCCTGCTCCACTCTAGAAAAAGAGGTGGGGCCACCATGTGTTTTCCTGTACATTATTCTGACCCTGGAGGAAACCCACACTATCAGGAGTTCATACAAGCACCTCACAGATAGGGCCCTAGTTGGAATCAAGCTCATGGGCTATATGCTTCATTGCTTGGAGAATTATAATTTTGAGTGAGAAAAAGCACCAGCCAATCAGCTCCTAGCTGCCATGTTACAGTCTGTGTTTGAAAAATGACAGTAAGGTGGTGATTGGCTGGTGCTTTCTCTCTCTCCATTTTATCACTCTCCAAGCAATGACGCATCTAGCCCCATGACTCCAATGCTGTGAAGCAAACAGTCTCATTACTTGGGCTTTTATCTCTGGGAGATGGTTTGTCCTAGGCTTCCTGTAATAAAAAGGATCATGGAGTAAACTGGTTACCCCCTAATATACCATGCTCCCTCTCGGCAATAAATGGTGGTGGGTGGGTGGGATAACAATCACACCACTGCTGGAGTAGGAGATGTGTAGTAAAGATAATTCTGATGTTAAGTAACCATAGTTACTACGCAGAGGGTCTGGTTGTATTAAGAAATGACTTTCTTAATGAACAATCCCCATAGAGAAATGTAATGTTTTGTTTAGTTTGTCACTTTTATTCTAGTAAGACTACTTAGGTCTGGTACACATTAGAATGACGGGCAATCATTACACAGTGTATACGGGCAAACTTCCATCCGTGATTGCCCGTACACTCTGTGCGATGTAATGAACGGTATCTTGTTCTGTCCTTCATTACACTGCACCACTTTGCACAAGATAGCTTCTGATTGGCTGTGCATCACTGCCAACCAGAAGATATCATGGTGACCAGTGGGATCGCGCAATTGTGCATACACATTGCACAAAATGTCTTTCCCAATTTTCCGTAAATGACAAATCGCGCAGATCTCTTGCAAGTGTGTGCCTGGCCTTAGAATTTGTTCTGTGATTGACTAAATATATTTATAGTTATGAGAATCAAGAGCTCATTATTCATAGTTTTAGAAATCAGACAGGATGAAGGACACATCCTCCATCAGCCAGAGTAGGGATGTGCGTTAAAGTAAATAGCTGCGGAGGCACTGGCTAGTGCCAGAGACAGATTTGCACGCAATATATGAGCCCAGGGGTTCATGTGGGCATTATACAAAGGTGCAGCAGTATATACTACTGTAAATTTGGTGAGTTTTGATCAGAGATGTGCGCAAAAGATTGTCAGGAGAGGCACTCACCTGCCATAGACTTATTACTTCAGAGTTTTCACTATAAAAATTATTACAATAATACAAAGAAGATATCATTATCTGTTAGTTAACCTACTGCTGACTGTTGTGGGGATGTTAAAAACTGCTTATTCGTTTGTTAACCCTACTGATATATACAGATGTGTCCTCATACATCTAGTCTCAATACGCCATGCAGTGGGAGATGCCTGGCGTGAGGGAGCAACTCCGCTAGTGTTGGGTGTCTTTTTGCTGAAATTGAGACTGTGCTAATTAATTTGATATGTAACACTTGTATATCTGTGTGTGACTGAGTCTGAATATGAAGCACAACAGAACTTGGTAAGGCAAAAAGCCATGGGCGCTGCATCATAGCACTTCGTATACAGATTCAGAGGCTCATTCGCACACAGGTATAAAAAATATATTGCATAGCAAACTAATCGGCACAGTCTCTGTTTGCGTCCTAGTCACACCACTTTTCGTCTTAGACTAATATTTGGCAAAAAGACACCTGAAGCTATCAGAGTCTCACAGGACCTGGTGTGCCACGAGGAATTCATTGGTGTGACTGCAGTAAAGATCTGTATGTGTGCAGTGGTAATTTTAATACTGATTATCTGTTGGTTAGCCTTCAGGTGATGTCCTTCAGGGTACATGGCCATAAGAGGGTATAACAGTTTCCTTTGAGTGTTTCAGTTTCAATGTCAGTGTGTGTCACAGCTCCCCCATGTCCTGGTGTTGACAGTGTTTGTATGTTCTTACAGGTGTTTTGCAAAGGGCATTGCACCCAGCCCTGACAACTGACTAGGGTTGTCAAATGTAGGTTTCCTGGACAGATAACTAGTTAAAGCTGGGTTTCTATCCTGGTATGCAAATCTGGAGGATAGCTTCCTCCTTCTGAGTGGTCCATCTTGGCATTAGGGCTTTCCAGTCATAGGGACACCAGGTCCTACAGGGCTCTTTTCAGCTCTTCCTTTGGACAGGAGTTCTTCTTTGCCAGTGGTATGAAACTTTCTGCCTTGGCTACAGGTGGTTGGAATTCTTTTACATGGCTGTTTCTGGGCTGTGAGTGCTAGGCCTTAAGGGGTGGTGCAGTTTCCTGCTCACAGCCCCTGGTGACTCTGCAGGGATATATCTACATGTAGTAGGCACACAGGGAGCCTGATTTAGATTTGTAACTAAAGCAAAAAAATTAAGTAACTTTGTATCTGGAACAAACCATGTTGCCATGCAAGGGAAGCAAATACATTTTATATTTCTCTTACGTCCTAGAGGAGGATGCTGGGGACTCCAAAAGGACCATTAGGTATAGACGGGATCTGCAGGAGCTTGTGCACACTGAAAAGACTTAAAATGGGTGTGAACTGGCTCCTCCCTCTATGCCCCTCCTCCAGACCTCAGTTAGACTTTGTGCCCAGGATTGACTGGACACTCACTAGGGGAGCTCTCCTGAGTTTCTCTGGAAAAGACTTTGTTAGGTTTTTTATTTTCAGGGAGACCTGCTGGCTACAGGCTCCCTGCATCGTGGGACTGAGGGGAGAGAAGCAGACCTACTTCTTCTTAGTTTAAGGACTCTGCTTCTCGGCTACTGGACACCATTAGCTCCAGAGGGTTCGATCACTTGGTGCGCCTAGCTGCTCGTTCCCGGAGCCATGCCGTCACCCCCCCCCCCCCCCCTCACAGAAGCCAGAAGACCGAAGTCGGGTGAGTATGAGAAGAACAGAAGACTTCAGGACGGCAGAAGACTTCAGTAAAGGTACAGCGCAGTGGCAACGCTGCGCTTCATGCTCCCACACACACATTTCCTCCAGCACTCACAGGATGCAGGGCGGTGGGAGGGGGCGCCCTGGGCAGCATGTTACTGGGTCTTCTTGGGCCGGCAGATGCTTGATCGGTGCATTGGCACCGTTTTCGGGACCCCCGCCGGCATTTTAGTGTTTTTGAATTTGGCGGGCTGAAGCGCGCCGGGAGGGGGCGGAGCTTAGCCGCGCGTCTCACAGGCGCCATTTTCTCCTCACATGCAGGCAGGAGACGCTGGTCCGGGACCTCCACGAGCTCCATTAACGTAACGGGGAGATTATCGGCGGGGGGGGGGGACGTCACAGTAGCTGGTGCATAATTGGTATATTGGGCAGCGCTGGTACATATATTTTCATTGGTGGGATATATGGGCGCTGGGGTGTGAGCTGGAATACTCACTCAGTGTTTCTCTGTCCAGGCTTCCTTGTGGGCCTGTCCCCTGGCTGAGGCATTGTATGTGTGTGTCGGTGGGTCGATACTAGGTGTCGACATGTCTGAGGCTGAATGTTATTCACCGGAGGAGGTTATGGGGGGGGCAGATGCGGATCTTGAGTTAGCTCTGTCGACGCAGCCGACACCTGACTTACTTGCACTGTTGAATACAATTAATTCTAATGTGACTTCTTTATCAAAGAGATTAGATAAATCTGAATCACAGACACAGGTGTGGAAAAAATCCATGGAGGATGCTTTGTCGCAGGTACAGACCCCGTCGGGGTCGATAAAGAGGCCGTTTACTCAAGTGGTAGATACTGATACCGACACGGATTCTGAGTCCGATGTCGACTTCACTGAGGCTCCTTTACATCCTAGATTAGTTAAGAGTATTCAGTACATGATTGTGGCTATAAAAGATGTGTTACGCATTTCTGAGGAACCTGCCGTACAGGAAACAAGGATTTGCTTGTTTAAGGAAAAGAAACCTGAGGTGCAGTTTCCCCCCTCTCATGAGATGAATACTCTTTGTGAAAAGGCTTGGGAATCGCCGGACAAGAGGTGGCAGATTCCCAAGAGGATTTACATGGCGTATCCTTTTCCATCTGTTGATAGGGGAAAATGGGAGGCGTCTCCTAATGTTGATAAAGCTTTATCTCGTTTGTCTAAGAAGGTGGCGCTTCCGTCTCCTTACACGGCAGCTCTCAAGGATCCGGCGGATCGCAAGCTGGAGACGTCTCTGAAGTCCATTTTCACTAATACGGGTGCATTGCTCAGACCTGCTGTGGCGTCGGTATGGGTGAGTAGTGCTATTGCTAAATGGGCTGAGAATTTAGCTGCTGATATGGATACCCTTGATAAAGATACTGTTCTTTTAACTCTTGGTTATATCAAGAACGCTGCAGATTACCTGAAGGATGCGGCGAGGGATGTTGGTCTCTTCGGGTCAAGAGCCAATGCCATGTCTATTTCGGCCAGGAGGGCGCTGTGGATCCATCAATGGAATGCTGATGCCGATTCCAAAAGAGCTATGGAAGCGTTACCCTTCAAAGGTAATGTCCTGTTTGGGGAAGGCTTGGCGGACCTGGTTTCTACCGCGACGGCGGGTAAGTCCTCGTTTCTTCCCTATGTTCCCACACAACACAAAAAGCCACAACATCAGCAGATGCAGTCCTTTCGTCCAAATAAATACAGGTGAGGAAAAGGTTCGTCCTTTCTCGCTTCCAAAGGTAGAGGAAGGGGAAAGAAGTCGCCTGCAGTGTCAGGCGCCCAGGACCAGAAGTCCGCCCCTGCCGCTACCAAGTTCACCGCATGACGCTGGGGCTTCCCTGGGGGAGTCCGTGCCGGTGGGGGGCCGTCTGCAGTTCTTCAGTCGGGTCTGGGTCCAATCGGACTTGGATCCGTGGGTTCTAGAGATTGTATCTCAGGGCTACAGGCTGGAGTTTCAGGAGACGCCCCCTCACCGTTTTTTTATGTCGACCCTGCCAGTGTCTCTTCCGGACAGGGAGGTCGTGCTGGCAGCAATACAAAAGTTGTGTCTCCAGAGGGTCATTGTTCCCGTTTCCCCGTCTCAACGGGGGGAGGGGTTCTACTCGAGCCTCTTTGTGGTGCCGAAACCGGACGGTTCGGTCAGACCGATTCTGAACCTAAAATCCCTCAATCCATACTTGAAAGTTTTCAAGTTCAAGATGGAATCTCTTCGAGCGGTGATTGCCAGCCTAGAAGGGGGGGATTTTATGGCGTCAGTGGACATAAAGGATGCCTACTTACACATCCCGATTTATCCTCCGCATCAGGCTTTCCTAAAGTTTGCAGTACAGGATTCTCATTACCAATTTCAGACGTTGCCGTTTGGGCTTTCCACGGCCCCGAGGATTTTCACCAAGGTCATGGCAGAAATGATGGTTCTCCTTCGCAGGCAAGGGGTTACAATTATCCTGTACTTGGACAATCTCCTGATAAAGGCGAGGTCCAAGGAACGCTTGCTGAGGAGTGTGAGTTCGGTACTGTTGGTGCTCCGGCAGCACGGTTGGGTGCTAAATTTGCCGAAATCTCAGTTGATTCCGGCCACTCGGCTGTCGTTTCTGGGCATGATTCTGGACACGGAGTTACGAAGAGTATTTCTTCCAGAAGAAAAAGCTCTAGAACTGCAGTCTATGGTCAGGGAACTTCTGCGGCCGAAGAGTGTATCCATCCATCAATGTACTCGGGTTCTGGGGAAAATGGTTGCGGCGTACGAAGCCATTCCGTTTGGCAGGTTTCATGCCCGGGTGTTTCAGTGGGATTTGCTGAGCAAATGGTCCGGGTCTCACCTGCACATGCACCGTAAGATAAGTCTATCTCCCAGAGCCAGAATTTCTCTCCTGTGGTGGATGCAAAGTTCTCACCTCCTGGAAGGTCGCCGGTTCGGTATCCTGGACTGGGTACTTCTGACAACAGATGCAAGTCTCCGGGGCTGGGGTGCAGTCACCCAAGGAAGAAACTTCCAGGGGAGATGGTCGCTCCAGGAAGCGTGTCTCCACATAAATGTTCTCGAGTTAAGAGCCATTTACAACGGCCTGCTACAAGCAAGAAGCCTTCTTCAGGGTCGACCTGTCCTGGTACAGTCAGACAACATCACAGCGGTGGCACATATAAACCGTCAAGGCGGAACAAGGAGCAGAGCGGCAATGGCGGAGGCCACAAGAATCCTTCGCTGGGCGGAACAACACGTGAGCGCACTGTCAGCAGTCTTCCTACCGGGTGTGGACAACTGGGAAGCAGATTTCCTCAGCAGACACGATCTCCATCCGGGAGAGTGGGCTCTTCACCAAGAGGTATTTGCAGAGGTGACAAAGCGTTGGGGAATTTCGTTAATCGACGTGATGGCGTCTCGTCTCAACAAGAAGCTTCCGAGGTATTGTTCCAGGTCAAGAGACCCCCAAGCCAGTGCAGTGGACGCCCTGGTGTCTCCGTGGGTGTTCCGGTCGGTGTATGTGTTCCCTCCACTTCCTCTCATTCCAAAGGTACTTTGGATCATTCGACGAGCAAGGGTTCAGGCAATTCTCGTCGTTCCAGATTGGCCAAGAAGGGCCTGGTACCCGGACCTTCAGGAGTTACTGGTGGAAGATCCTTGGCCGCTTCCTTTAAGAGAGGACCTGTTGTTGCAGGGTCCATGCGTGTTTCCAGACTTACCGCGACTGCGTTTGACGGCATGGAAGTTGAGCGCCAGATCTTAGCTCGTAAGGGTATTCCCGGGGAGGTCATTCCTACTCTCATTAAGGCTAGGAAGGAGGTTACAGCTAAACATTATCACCGTATTTGGAGAAAGTATGTTTCCTGGTGTGAGACTAAAATGGCTCCTGCAGAAGATTTTAACTTGGGTCGTTTTCTCCATTTTTTGCAGGCAGGTGTAGATGCAGGCCTGAAATTAGGCTCCATCAAAGTGCAGATTTCGGCTTTGTCTGTTTTCTTTCAAAAGGAATTAGCTGTCCTCCCAGAGGTTCAGACTTTTGTGAAAGGAGTAATGCATATCAATCCTCCGTTTGTGCCTCCTGTGGCTCCATGAGATCTTGACATGGTTTTACAGTTTCTCATGTCTTCCTGGTTTGAACCTTTGCGTAAGGTTGAGTTGAAGTTTCTCACTTGGAAGGTTGTCATGCTGTTGGCGCTGGCGTCTGCCAGGCGGGTGTCTGAGTTGGCGGCTTTATCTCATAAGAGCCCGTACTTGATTTTTCATTCAAATAGGGCAGAATTGCGGACTCGTCAACAATTTTTGCCGAAAGTGGTGTCTTCGTTTCACATTAACCAACCTATTGTGGTGCCGCTGGCTACGGATGCTGTGGCGGTTCCAAAGTCTCTTGATGTGGTGAGAGCTTTGAAGATCTACGTCGCACGTACGGCTGTTGCCAGGAAAACGGAGGCGCTGTTTGTCCTGTATGCTGCTAACAAGATTGGTCATCCTGCTTCAAAACAGACTATTGCACGCTGGATTTGTAGTACGATTCAGCAGGCTCATTCTTCGGCCGGGCTACCCGTGCCGAAGTCAGTAAAAGCCCATTCTACCAGAAAAGTGGGCTCGTCTTGGGCGGCTGCCCGAGGCGTATCGGCTTTGCCGTGCGGCCACCTGGTCAGGGGCAAACACTTTTGCTAAGTTCTATAAGTTTGATACCCTGGCTGATGAGGACCTTGCGTTTGCTCAGTCGGTGCTGCAGAGTCGTCCACACTCTCCCGCCCGGTCTGGAGCTTTGGTATAAACCCCATGGTCCTTTTGGAGTCCCCAGCATCCTCTAGGACGTAAGAGAAAATAGGATTTTGGTACTTACCGATAAATCCTTTTCTCCTAGTCCGTAGAGGATGCTGGGCGCCCATCCCAGTGCGGACTGTTACTGGCAATGTATTCTTGTTGGTTAACTTGGTTTATACACGGGTAGTGTATTTCTGGTTTTCAGCATGTTGCTGTTGTTATTTCATACTGTTATCTGGTTTACTATTACTCCGGTGATACGGTATGTTTGTGGTGTGGGCTGGTATGTTTGTAGCCCTTAGTTTACACAAAAATCCTTTCCTCGAAATGTCCGTCTCTCCTGGGCACAGTTCCTATAACTGAGGTCTGGAGGAGGGGCATAGAGGGAGGAGCCAGTTCACACCCACTTTAAGTCTTTTCAGTGTGCCCAAGCTCCTGCGGATCCCGTCTATACCCTATGGTCCTTTTGGAGTCCCCAGCATCCTCTACGGACTAGGAGAAAAGGATTTATCGGTAAGTACCAAAATCCTATTTTTTTTCTGTGCAGGGTAAACACTGGCTGCTTTTGTATGGAGCCCACAACTTTATTTTTACCCTGCAATTTAGATTTTAGTTTGAACACAATCCATCCAAATCTAAATCTCTGTGCACATGTTACATCTGCCCCATCTGCAGTGCAACATGGTTTTGCCCAGTTACTGCTTTTGTTGCTTTGCTTGCAAATCTGAATAAGGCCCAGGGTGCATAGGTTCCACACTACAATCAGAATGGTTGTCTACTTCCCTTACCAGACTTACTACCTTGCATGTCAGTCCCTTTGGGAATCTCTTTAAGCTGCAGCTTTTAATTACACTATCTTTAGGATGATGGCCTAACTTTTCTATGGACGGCCTCATTGGCTGTCTGAAGCCCTCTTCAGAAAAGGTTATCCGAGGTCTCTTGCCACTTTCTCCTTTGACAAGACTTCCTTATTCAAGGGCAGTGCCTGCACCCAGATTTGTCTAGTTTGGCTTTGATGGCATGTTTCTTGAGACCCAGATCCTGAGATCTCGAGGGTTCTCCAGGCGAGACATCCGGACCATGATTTGGGCTGGTAAGATTGTGTTCTCCAGAATCTATCATCATATCAGGGCGCTTTACATTTCATACAGTCCTTCTGGGTCCGTGTTTTGATTACTGTGTCTTTTGTCCTTCGGGACGGTCTGACCGAGGGACTTCTCTGACTACCTTGTCTCAAGGTTTTCAGAGACATTTACGCTCCCATTCCAGAGATAGATGGTTTTTCACTGTGTGCTTAGTATTTAGTCTTCCTACATACCTCCTATGCCTCACTGAGATCTGAATTTGGTGTTGGAGGCTCTTCAGAGGCCTCCTTTCGAGCCTTTTGAGACTGCAGAACGGCAGTATCATACATGTAGGTAGTTTTTCCTCTTGCAGTTGCTTCTGCTAAACGTGGATCAGAGTTTACGGCTTCATCTTGTAAGCTTCCTTTCGTCATATTGCACTTGACAGGGTGGTATTTCAGACTAAGGGAGCTACTTCCGACAGTTCTGGAGCTATTGAATTCACCCCCCTGCGTATTCAATTGTGGACCGTTTTCTCCCGTTTTTAAGGCATTTTTACCACTGCCTTTTCACTCTTTTTTTGGATTTGTCGATCCATATGTTTTTTGCTCCTGCTGAATTTTTCGGCCTTGATGAACAAACAGTCCTGTTATTTGAATAGGTTGAATCCCCATTCGCCCTAAAAATAGCGAAAAGTGCAGTTTGTTTTGTTTTGCCTAAGCGAAAAATTGGCTCTAATTGAATACCCCCCTAAACTTTCTTGTCTACCAAAGGTTTTTTCAAAATTTCGTCTGAACCACGATATTGTTCTCATGGCTTTTCCAGAGGGCAGCATCATCCTTTTCTTCCATGAGTTTACATCTTTTGGATGTCCAGGCGTTATGGTTATTTAGCCCTTTGTCTGTTATTACCTAGTTTTGTTTTATTATTCCCAATTGTAAAGTGCAACGGAAAATGCTGGTGCTATATAAGTTACAGTTGGAAAAAAAAGTAGACAAGTATTTTTTACCCTGCATGCAAAATCAACAAATGTATTTGCTCCCCTTGATTTGTTCAGATACAAAGTTACTACTTTTTTTTCTTTTTTTGCATTACTCCCAACTAAGGATGAACCCCTTAATGTGGAGCAAAATACTAGGGGCAGTTCGGGAAGATGCAATACTGTCTCCTGCTGTAAAATGGGTACTTTGAGGCCTAAGGTCTGGGATTCATGCATCTGTTTTTTTCCCCAGAAGTCCTCAATTCACACAAAATAGACCAATCGTAAACTGCCAGTTGGGCGCTGGCTAAGGGGAGGGATGGTTAGCCAAATATTACAGTACAGGTATTGTAGTTTTAATTGAAAATGTAAGTTCTTATATTTATACCGTAATCGAAATCCCCAACTTAAATAGCATTTATACTCCAACTATTCTATTATACAGATATTTAGTAATCCACTAGGTGGCAGCATATGTACATATTTATTTTGTTAAGTTGAAGTTATTCGATCTTGCTCAATAAATTGGAAAGTTTAATGAGAAATGCTTGAATAACTAAGTCTTACATTAAAGAGACAAATATATTTTTATGATTATAAATTCAAACTACTGTAGTTGTATCTGAGATATGCTATTAGCTAGTATGCTTACGTTATAGTATATTCATCTATGCGGGGGGAAAAATCATATGAATCCGGTAACAGTATTGTGATTCCTGCTGTTAGCACTTTAACCTTTTTTTTTTTTTTTAATAAACTCTAGTAATATTGATGGCATTACAATTTACCTGTAATCCACCTAGTTTTAAAAAATATTTTCCACTTTGAGGGTTCTCTCTTACTTGTTTTAAAAGCAACAAAATCTCAGACTTAATTGTTACTGTAAATTGTAATTCTAATATTATTGAACACAGATTTAATTTCTCTTGGAAAACTTAGTCTGATTTATTCTTAGTAGTATGTATTCATAGACCATGGGGTCTAGTAATGAAGACATGATAAACCCTTTTTTTTTTTGCTGGATAAACTTTAATTTAATTTGTGTCTAAATGAACCTCTTCATAGCAGGTAGTAACAAAAGTGACATCTGTAGGTCATCAAAGCAGACAAATTGTGATCTATCGACTAAACCGGATGATAAAACCGGGTGGTCTTCTGTTTGCCGGCGGTCGGGCTCCCGGCGCTCAGTATACCGGCGCCGGGAGCCCGACTGCCGGCATACCGACAATTATTTTCCCTCGTGGGGGTCCACGACCCCCATAGAGGGAGAATAAAATAGTGTGGCGCGCGTAGCGCGCCACCGTGCCCGTAGCGTGGCGAGCGCAGCGAGCCCGCAAGGGGCTCATTTGCGCTCGCCAAGCTGTCGGTAAGCCGGCGGTCGGGCTCCCGGCGCCGGGATGCTGGTCGCCGGGAGCCCGACCGCCGGCCAGCCGTAGTGAACCCGATAAAACCATATGCATTTATTTAAGTCATTTTAGACTATTTTACTTATCTGACCATATCCTTTCCATGCATTGACACTGATAATAGGGTCAAGGCTTGATCCAGAGTGGTGCGATCATTATGTAGTTGTAATTGTTGGTATAGTTCAAGGTTTCTCAAACTCGGTCCTCAGGACCCCAAATAGTTCATGTTTTCGAGGTCACCTGTGGATCTTTAAAATGTGATAGTTGGTTATACACCTGTGCCCCTCCCGGGTGACCTGGAAAATGTGAATGTTAGGAGTACTAAGGACCAGAGTTGTATGTTATGTGTGTGGCTGCAGGCTACTATGGGTATACAAGAGCACTTTTAGCCCACCACTTAATGAGGGAAGGATTTCAACTTGCAAGCGGTGTTGTTAATTTGTGTGTAAAATACAGTATTACCATTAAATAGTATTTCAACTTTTATTACTTATACCCCTTTCACATCGCACAAATAACCCGGTATCGACACGGCATATTGCCGTGTCGACCCGGGTCAGTGTGCGATGTGAAAGCACACTGGCTGAATTAGCGGGTCGCCTGACCCGGTAATTCAACCCGGTCAAAAAGAAGGGTTTTACCCGGGTTGATTACCGGGTCAGGTGCGGTGTGAATGGGAGCCGTGTCGATGCGACAGGGCTCCCATTCACAGCATAGGGAGAGGCGGCGCAGGAGATGAGCTCATCTCCCGGCGCCGCCTCCACCCCCGCCCCTGCTGCTGCTGCTCCCTCCGCTGCTATGGCAACCGACCCGGTATACTGCCGGGTCGGAAAGCCAGCAGTGGAGCGCAAATGCCGGATCCCACCCGGTAAGTACACGTTTGTCTTACCGGGTAGGATCCGGAATTTGCGGTCTGGAACTGGTATAAGTGATTTAACTATGAGTGCGCTGAGTGAAAAAATATGTTGGTCCAAGGGCCCCCTCACTTTAAAATGTTAGGGTCCTACTCAACTGTTTCTGGGTCCCATCACAATTTATGCTTTGGAGCTCCCCACATAAGCCATGTATTGAGCGACAATTGCAGCAGCTCGGCACGGCCGGGCGTGCATGTATTGCCACGGCAAAGCCACGATGAGCGTAGCTACATCTGTAGCATCAGTCAACCCCAGATGCCCTATACATACACCATGAGAAGTCACACTCATATTTTCGGTACTGATAACGATGGTAAATACATTGCCTAGATCTCACATATCCAAAAGGTGCAATCCTGGGGGCAGAGAGGGGGGTAAGGGCAGGCAGCAGTTGGGGTAGAGCTGAGGGTTGATGCAGGCAGCAGTTGGGGTAGAACTGGGGTTTGAGGCAGAGTGGTGTTGGAGCAGGAGGGGGTTGGGGCAGTGAGCAGTTGGGGTAGTGGGGGGTAAGGGTTATGCAACAGATGAGATAGGGAGGGGGTAAGTGTAGATTGTAGATGGGGCAGTACTGGGAGTATGGAGTGGGTTAGGGGCAGGTAATACTGGGGAAAGTACTAATGGTATGGAGGGGTAGGGTAGATAACAGTTGTGGCAGTGCTGGGGGCAGGCAGCAGCTGGAGAGGTAAGGTTATATATTAGTTAGGGCAGTGCTGGTTGCACGGAGTGAGTTATGGTCGGGTAGGACGGAGGATAGGGAAGCAGTAAGAGTAGGTAGTAGTTGGGACACTGCTGGGGTTAGGCAGCAATTGTGGTAGAGGGGGGTAAGGATAGATAGCAGTTGGGGCAGCACTGGGGACAGTAGTTACTTCTTGCTGGGAAGCACTGACCATGTCATACAGTACAGCCATGTTGTCCTCTACAAAGGTGGCATCTGAAATACTGTTGTCTGACTCCAGCTCAATGAGCTGGCCCGGGCAGTGTCCACCTCCTCGGCCTCCTGTGTGGAGAGCCTGCCGGCTGAAGGCGTCGGGGATGAAGCACATGATGGTATGTGTAAACTACTTTGACGGGGCAACAGCTCTGCTGCTGCATCCAGAAGAGTGAAAGGGTGGCTGGCGGAAAGGTGTGCTGAGCCCTTTGGAGAGGGGAAGCTAGATGCAGATCCTGTGGAGGAGAATGCAGACTCAGGGCCTGGAGAGCTGGATTCAAATTCCAGAGTGGCATGCTACTGTAGGCACTGGGAGGCAGGAAAGAAGGGAGGTCTCATATGGGTAGACACTACAGGATTGCTGTTGGCTGCAGTAGACACATCCAGATCTCTCATCGTGTCCTGCGGGATCCGCTTATTTTCTAAAAGTGGGTCCAAGTCTAATATAACATCAGTATTTCAGGACAGAAAACATTAGCGTGACCTATGGATGTGTTTGCTACCTCAGAAAATAACATTCTAAGGTATATTCTGTAATGGTGGGCACACAATAGGCGATATGTCTTCTGATTTGGTGGATCCGACTAACATATTGTGCACATGGGGTAGTGTGTACGCACTACCACGCGTACCTACCTGCCGACATCAGGGTTGTCCCATCGGCTGTGCTGCATAGCAGATGGTACGACCTGGCAGTCAACTTCATGCTGCTGAATGCGGGCATGAATGATATAGCACACAATCGGGATCCGGTCTGAAGATCGACAGTGTATAGGTCGACAATGTTTAGGTCGACCACTATAGGTCGACAGTCACTAGGTCGACATGGATGGAAGGTCGACATGTGCTAGGTCGACAGGTCTAAAGGTCGACATGAGTTTTTCACATTTTTTTTATTTTTTTGAATTTTTTCATACTAAACGATCCACGTGGACTACGATTGGAACGGTAAAGTGTGCCGAGCGAAGCAGCGCGGAGCGAAGGCACCACGCCCGAAGCATGGCGAGCGAACGCGGTGCACTAATTTGGGATCCCGGTCACTCTACGAAGAAAACGACAAAAAAAAAAATCCTAATGTCGACCTTTAGACCTGTCTACCTAGCACATGTTTACCTAGAAACCCTGTCGACCTTCCATCCATGTCGACCTAGTGACTGTCGACTTATAGTGGTCGACCTAAACATTGTCGACCTAGACACTGTCGATTTGATGAACCACACCCCACACAATCATGCACTATATCGTTCAGTGTATTCATCCTACCATCATCTGTCCTGTCGGTCATACCATCGTCCTTGATTCCAGCATCATCTAGTATAGTGTTAATTCTAGCACCCTTCATCTTTCAAAACCTGTGCAGTTCCTCTTTCGTGCCTGGTGTGTCACTCTCTGCTATGTTGCTTCTAGCAAAGTCGGCCCTGTATCTCACTGATGAAATACAGACCAGACTGTGCTTGAAGCACCAATGCAGACACCGACACCCCAGGCAGCGGACAGCGGAACACTACCCTAAAATGCTAAATGTTACAGACATGCAGTCAGTATAACAGAAAGAAGAGAAAATAAATCTTAATGTTATAGATCTCTCTCTCTCTCTCTCTCTCTCTCTCTCAACTATTTCCTGCAGCTGGAACTGATATGTCCCTTGCACTATTTTTTCCAGGAAAGCTTGCAAAGACATAAGTATCTAAACAGTTTTGCATATGATAGCAGAGATGCATATTATGGAATCAACCAGTTTTCTGACTTGTCGGTTGAAGAGTTTTATTGTAAGTTAAAATCAATTATTTAATTTTCTATGTATGACTACTTTGTATTACCAAGATTGGTTTTCATCCATGGTCCTGTATTGCCAATAAAATGTCTAAAATGTCAGACTTTGAAGGTGCGCACTATTACTGATCAATATGCTAATTTGGAAACCATAAACCAAAAACATCTTTTTTCTGAGACGGAGTGCCCAGTTTAGTAAACATGTATAGTCATGTATGAATGAGGACCCCTAACTGACAGGCTCACATGATCTGGTAACGTGGGTTTTGCTCCAAGCATCTGCATGCATCCGATTTTGTAGTCATTTCAAGCAGACAGTGACGTCTTTTCGTATGGGCTCAATGGGCAGTTGCCCAAGCTGATAGCTAAGCTCCACACGCCTGATATGCAGTTTCATATTTTTATCCCATTGAAAGCTAAGAATCTATTTCCGGGAACCGGAGATTTCTGCAGTCAAGCAGGCTGCCCTCCCACCGGAAAATTATGAATATTAAGCCCACTACACTATCCACCCCTCCCCTGTGTATTAAACTATTAAACACCTCCTACCACCCTGGAAGTCATGTACCGGAGCCCCTTCATTCAGCCCAATGCCCCCTTCTACAGTTGGTGTTCTACTTCTGTCCCGTCTCCCACCAACTGTGCGTTAAAGGAGTAATTAACAGGGATCACTGTTTCGGGATGCTGAGCGGAAGATGGAACACTCCCTACCACCCGCGGGACATCAAAGCTGCCGCTGATAGCACCCCCCACCCCTACAGCTAGAGGGTAGAGGCCCAAGTGCATTGCTTTGCCCAGGGGCCTACACTGCTGTTAAGATGGCCCTGCAAAATTACACTTTTCTCATACGTCCTAGAGGATGCTGGGGATGCTTCAAGAACCATGGGGTATAGACGGGATTCGCAGGAGACATGAGCACTTTAAGACTTTAAATGTGTGTGAACTGGCTCTTCCCTCTATGCCTCTCCTCTAGACTCCAGTTAGATTCTGTGCCCAGTGAGACTGGATGCACACTGAGGAGCTCTCCAGAGTTTCTCAGAAAAAAGACTTTATGTTAGATTTATTATTTTCAGGGAGACCTGCTGGCAACAGGCTCCCTGCATCGTGGGACTGAGGGGAGAGAAGCAGACCTACTTCTGAGAGTTTCAAGGCTCTGCTTCTTAGGCTACTGGACACCATTAGCTCCAGAGGGTCTGATCGCTAGGTACGCCTAGAAGCTCGTTCCCGGAGCCGCGCCGTCACCCCCCTTGCAGAGCCAGAAGTCAGAAGCCGGGTGAGTAGAAGAAGGTCAGAAGAATTCAATGACGGCAGAAGATTTCAGTGACGGCTTTCAGGTACCGCGCTGCGAGCCATGCTCCCACATACAAAGCGGCACTGCAGAATGCAGGGCGCAGGGGGGGCGCCTTGGGCAGCATAAAACCTCATTAGCAACTGGCATAAGATTATACAGTGCCTGGGCACTAAATACAGACCCCCGCCAGTATAAATATATAAAAATAAGCGGGACTGAAGCACGCCATTAAGGGGGCGTGGCTTAGCCCTCACAGCTCTAACCAGTGCTATTTTCTCTTCACAGCTGCTGAGACGCTGAGCCTGGCCTCCCACACTGCTGTACAAGTCACAGGGTGCAAAACGGGGGGGGAGGGGGGGGCACAGTTGATTTGGTGCTATTTTATTGATATTAAAAGTGCTAACAGGTCTGGGCAATATATTACACGCATCAGAACCGGGATAGGCGCTGGGTTGTGAGCTGGCAGAACTCCCTCTGTGTTTCTCTAACAGGCTTTGCTGTGGTTCTGTCCCCTATAGCCCCAGTGTGTTGTGGGTGTCGGTACGCGTGTGTCGACATGTCTGAGGCTGAGTGCTCTTCCCAGGAGAAGGCTGGAGTGGGGACATAAAAGGCTGTGGGAGTGACCCTGTCTGCACCGCCGACGGCTGATTGGGTAAATGTTTTGAGTGTTTTGAATGCTAATGTGGCTCGATTGAATAAAACATTGGATAAATCTGAGTCTCAGAACCAGACATGGAGAAAATCCATGGATGATGCATTATCATAAGTTCAGACCCCCTCGGGGTCACAGAAGCGTTCATTTACCCTGATAGCGGATACAGATACCGACACGGACTCTGATTCCAGTGTTGACTATAGTGATGCCAGATTGAATCCTAAACTGGCTAAAAGCATTCAGTACATGATTGTGGCGATAAAAGACGTATTACATATCACGGAAGACCCTGCTGTTCCTGATACTAGGGTCTGTATGTTTAAGGGAAAGAAACCTGAGGTGACGTTTCCTCCCTCTCATGAACTGAACGCTCTTTTTGAAAAAGCTTGGGAAAATCCTGACAAGAAGTTACAGGTTCTCTGGGGACAGGGAAAAGTGGGAGTTAACTCCCATGGTGGACAAAAGCTCTATCGCGTCTGTCCAAAAAGGTGGCGCTTCCGTCTCCTGACACGGCAGCCCTAGAGGATCCTGCGGATCGTAAGCAGGAAAATACACTAAAATCCATTTATGTCGCTACAGGTGTGCTGCTCAGGCCTGCCGTTGCATCGGCATGGGTAAGTAGCGCTATTGAAAAGAGGGCAGATAACATGTCATCTGATATAGATTCCCTGGACAGGGATAGCGTTCTTTTGACACTGGGTCATATTAGGGATGCTATCTAAAGGAAGCTGCGAAGGATATTGGCCTTTTGGGATCAATGGCCAATGACATGGCAGTCTCGGCTAGGAGGGCATTTTGGATTCATCAATAGAATGCTGATGCTGACTCTAAAAAGGCTATGGAGTCTCTGCCGTATAAAGGTGGTGTCTTGTTTGGTGACGGCCTCGCTGACCTGGTATCTACGGCTACCACGGGTAAGTCATCGTTTCTACCTTATGTCCCTGCACAACAAAAGAAAACGCCACACTATCGGATGCAGTCCTTTCGGCCCAATAAATACAAAAAAGGACGAGGGTCTTCCTTCCTTGCTGTGAGGAGAAGAGGAAGGGGAAAAGGGTTACAGGCTGTGGCAAGTTCCCAAGAGCAGAAGTCCTCCCCGGCTTCTACCAAATCCACCGCATGACGCTGGGGCTCCTCTGCGGGAGTCCGCACCGGTGGGGGCCCACGTCTCCGACTCTTCAGTCAGGTCTGGGTTTACTCGGCCACGGATCCTTGGGTATTGGAAATAGTAGCCCAAGGGTACAAATTGGAGTTTCAAGACGTACCCCCTCACCGATTTTTCAAATCTGCCTTTCCAGCTTCTCTTCCAGAAAGGGAGGTAGTATGCGCTGCAATACTAAAGCTGTGTCAAAATCAAGTCATTGTCACGGTACCCCCGTCACAACAGGGGGAAGGCTTTTATTCGAGCCTGTTCGTGGTCCCGAAGCCGGATGGCTCCGTCAGACCAATTCTGAACCTAAAATCCCTCAATTTCTATCTAAAAAAATTTAAATTCAAGATGGAATCTCTCCGAGCAGTGATCTCCAGTCTGGAGGAGGGGAATTTTATGGTGTCGGTTGACATAAAGGATGCTTACTTACACGTCCCCATATATCCTCCACATCAGGCTTATCTGAAGTTTGCTGTTCTGGATTGTCATTACCAATTTCAGACGTTGCCGTTTGGTCTGCCCACGGCTCAGAGGATTTTCACCAAGGTTATGGCAGAAATGATGGTTCTCCTGCGCAAGCAGGGAATCACAATTATCCCGTACTTGACAATCTCCTGATAAAGGCGAGATCCAAGGAGCAATTACTGAAAAACGATACGCTATCCCTGACAATTCTGCAACAACATGGTTGGCGCCTAAACTTGCCAAAATCACAGTTGGTTCCGACACCACAGCTGTCATTCTTGGGTATGATTCTGGATACAGAATTACAGAGAGTATTTCTTCCGGTGGAACAGACTCTGGAAATACAGAACATGGTCAAACAGATTCTGAAACCGGCAAGTGTCGATTCTTCAATGCACTCTGTTGCTGGGGAAGATGGTGGCGGCCTACGAGGCCATTCAGTTTGTCAGGTTCCATGCCAGGGTATTTCAGTGGGACCTGTTGGACAAGTGGTCCGGGTCTCACCTGCACATGCACCGGAAAATAATCCTATCTTCCGGGACCAGAATCTCTCTCCTGTGGTGGCTGCACAGTTCTCACCTCCTAGAGAGACGCAGGTTCGGGATTCAGGATTGGATCCCGGTGACCACAGATGCAAGTCTCCGAGGCTGGGGAGCAGTCACACAGGGGGAAAATTTCCAGGGAAAATGGTCCAGCCAGGAAGCTTGTCTGCACATAAACATTCTGGAATTAAGGGCCATTTACAACGGCCTTCTGCAAGCGGAACATCTTCGCTGTCTGCCCGTCTTGATTCAGTCAGACAACATAACAGCAGTGGCGTACATAAACCGCTAGGGCGGAACAAAGAGCAGAGCGGCGATGGCAGAGGCCACAAAAATTCTTCGCTGGACGGAGAAACATGCAAGCGCTCTGTCAGTAGTCTTCATTCCAGGAGTGGACAACTGGGAAGCAGAATTCCTCAGCAGACACGATCTCCATCCAGGAGAGTGGGGTCTTCATCAAGAGGTCTTTGCAGAAGTGACAAGTCGTTGGGGAATTCCTCAAATAGACATGATGGCGTCTCGCCTCAACAAGAAACTTCAGAGATATTGTTCCAGGTCGAGGGACCCTCAAGCAATAGCGGTGGACGCCCTGGTGACACCGTGGGTGTTTCAGTCGGTCTATGTGTTCCCTCCACTTCCACTCATTTCAATGGTGATAAAGATCATAAGAAGAACAAGGGTTCAGGCGATACTCATTGTTCCGGACTGGCCAAGGAGGGCCTGGTATCTGGATCTTCAAGAATTGCTCATAGAAGATCCCTGGCCTCTTCCTCTACGAGAGGACCTGTTACAGCAAGGCCCGTGAGTGTATCAAGACTTACCGCGGCTGCGTTTGACGGCATGGCGGTTGAACGCCAAATCCTAGCCCGAAAGGGTATTCCCAGTGAAGTCATTCCCACACTACTTCAGGCTAGAAAAGCAGTAACGGCGAAGCATTACCACCGTATTTGGAGAAAATGTGTCTTGGTGTGAATTCAAGAAGGCTCCTACGGAAGAATTTCAGCTGGGGCGTTTGCTCCATTTTTTGCAAGCAGGTGTGGATGCGGGTCTAAAGTTAGGCTCCATTAAAGAATTGGCCTCCCTTCCAGAAGTTTAGACCTTCGTGAAATGCATTCTGCACATCCAACCTCCCTTTGTGCCCCCAGTGGCACCATGGGATCTTAATGTGGTTCCTGCAATCTCATTGGTTTAAACCTTTACGTAAGGTTGAGTTGAAATTCCTTACTTGGAAAGTAGTCATGCTGTTGGCCTTGGCATCCGCAAGGCGGGTGTCTGAATTGGCGGCTTTGTCGCACAAAAGCCCCTATTTAATCTTCCATGCAGATAGAGCGGAGTTGAGGACTCGGCAGCAATTTCTGCCAAAAGTGGTTTCATCGTTTCACATAAACCAGCCTATTGTGGTGCCAGTGGCTACTGACGCCTTGGCGCAATCGAAGTCTCTTGATGTGGTCTGAGCTTTGAAAATCTATGTCGCCAGAACGGCTCAGATTAGGAAAACAGAGGCTCTGTTTGACCTGTGGGCTCCCAACAAGATTGGGGTTCCTACTTCCAAGCAGACTATTGCACGCTGGATCTGTAATACGATTCAGCAGGCTCATTCTACAGCGGGATTGCTGTTACCGAAATCGGTGAAGGCCCATTCTACCAGATAGGTGGGCTCATCCTGGGCGGCTGCCCGAGGGGTCTCGGCATTACAGCTTTGCCAAGCTGCTACTTGGTCAAGATCAAACACCTTTGCGATGTTTTACAAGTTTGATACCCTGGCTGAGGAGGACCTCTTGTTTGGTCAGTCGGGGCTGCAGAGTCATCCGCACTCTCCCGCCGGTTCTAGAGCTTTGGTATAAACCCCATGGTTCTTGAAGCATCCCCAGCATCCTCTAGGACGTATGAGAAAATAGGATTTTAATACCTACCAGTAAATCCTTTTCTCTGACGTCCTAGTGGATGCTGGGAACTCCGTAAGGACCATGGGGAATAGACAGGCTCCGCAGGAGACCGGGCACTCTAAAAGAAAGATTAGGTACTATCTGGTGTGCACTGGCTCCTCCCTCTATGCCCCTCCTCCAGACCTCAGTTAGAATCTGTGCCCGGCCAGAGCTGGGTGCTCCTAGTGGGCTCTCCTGAGCTTGCTAGAAAGAAAGTATTTGTTAGGTTTTTTATTTTCAGTGAGATCTGCTGGCAACAGACTCACTGCTACGTGGGACTGAGAGGAGAGAAGCAAACCTACCTGCTTGCAGCTAGCTTGTGCTTCTTAGGCTACTGGACACCATTAGCTCCAGAGGGTTCGAACACAGGGCCTGACCTCGATTGTCCGTTCCCGGAGCCGCGCCGCCGTCCCCCTTGCAGGGCCAGAAGACAGAAGAGAAGCGATGAAACCGGCGGCAGAAGACTCCTGTCTTCATTAAGGTAGCGCACAGCACCGCAGCTCTGCACCATTGCTCCCACAGCACACCACACACTCCGGTCACTGTAGGGTGCAGGGCGCTGGGGGGGGGGGGGGTGGCGCCCTGGGCAGCAATAAGAATACCTTTGGCATAAAAATACACATAATACAATCTGTGACTATTGTCAAAGTCAGAAAATATCACGCTGCACATTGCCATATATGCACCTCATGCGTGTGCCCGCTGCACGAGCATGAGCTCTCCCGTGCGTGCGTATACTCGCGGTCGCGTGCACTCGCAGGCGCGCGGTATGCGCATTTACGGTAAAGTTTGTGTGCGTCTAGCGGGCGACTCAATCGTGACATATTTTAGTCATATGTATTTTGTAGATTATGGTCCTTTTGATAGAATCTGAAAGTTTAATTAATATAGCATGTTCGGGGACAGAGAGATTCCTCTTTGTTTGATACGAAGGGTCAGACAGGGGTTACACAGTGGTGTTTAGTATCCATCGGAAGAGAATATAATTAGCAATATTCCGGTGTTGGTTTGAAGCAGATTACTCGCTCGTGCGTATAGTTATGGGCATAAGAAGTTTATGGACATTTACTATATTTGCACTTTATTACCCATGCGGCGGGAAACCCAGTTTCCCTCCCACCTGAGCAGTTTGAAATAGTCACAGCCCACCTGTATGAACCAACCTATGACCTTTAGTTATAATGCAGAGAGACGAATTCCTGTGTCCAATGAACAATAAGAATGTAGGGACCATTGTACTGTATTGTGTGTAAGTGTATATAAAGACAAGCCGACCTGGGCCAGCTCTCTACTCTTTTCAACGGTTCTCATCACTGATAATCGGGAGCTGGATATCCAGGAAGGCGCATGCGATTGTTTCCACTGTGCGTAAGTTCTCTGCAACCATATTTATCTCTTACTTAATGTTATAAGCCATTCTCTCTCTCCTTCCCCCTTAAATGTAATTGTATCTTTATTGTATTTTATGTGTAGTAATTCGGTTAGGTATTTTATGTTATTTTGGTAGTGTATAACTTGTATTGTGTTATTCTTTTGCAATTGAACGTTCATTCTCTCCCTTAAAGGTGTTGGAACCTTAGACCGGTATTAGAGTGTTTATTATATTGCTAAAAGGTTCTCAGAGCGTCACAGACGCTCATACAGCTTTGAAACTAACTGAGTTACATTGTGTTGCATTTACACCTTATCACTGCACAAGGGTTTACAGTATAAGTACATTGTTTATGGTATAGTTATAAAGGTTTAACTCTGTGAGCGTCAGCGCCGCTTGTGATCTCCTCGTGGTCTCGAGCGTCCGCTACGCTGATAGCGTATCATTACATTGGTCGACGGCCTATAGCGTGCTTGCCTTTACGCTCTAAGCCGTGAGCGAACGTGCCGCTCGTGCGTCTCGTCCACGGCTAAGCGTTCGTTACGCTACGTGCGTACTCTTACGGTATTCCATACGCCAATTGCGTACTGTGTTCATTAACCTTTTAGAGTGTTTAATATACGATATAGATTAGGCTTTATCAATTGGGGACTCGCCCGCTCTTCACATATCTGCACTAGGTAATTTCTGTAGACATTATCGGTCAGCAAAAGGCGGGAGGTAATATTCCTCGTAGTGCTGACCAGATAAACGTCTGCTTCGCTTAGTAAGGAGTGCTGAAGGAATCCGGAACCGGAAGGTAAGAACAGTACGTTATTGTCTTTTAAAACCTGTTTAGTTTCTGTTTTGCGAACGTACGCATAAGCAATAAGCATACACATCTGTATTTCTTGTTTAGTATTGTTTTCGTGCCTCATTCTCCTGATTGCCACATACTAGTGATAAACGTGCTGAGACATCTGTTGTTATTAATAGTTAAAAGATAAAAAGTAATATTTAAGGGAATAATTGTAAAAGGCACGCACACTATCTCGCCTAGAATACAAGGGAGATTTGAGTGGTGGTCAGTGAAGGATTACTGTTAAAGATCATTCACATTGATAAACGTGTAGTGTGTTACTGTGGACGTACTTGGTCTGTGTACACGTGTCCTTACAAGGGTAGGGCGTACGCAGCAAGGGTCGACGCACGGAGCGTATATCACGCAACGGAGCGTACGGATACGCCCACATGATACAAACCGCACGATAGTATTGTTTAGTAAGGCGATAAGGAAATAACGCGATAATAACACAGATCTATCTCAAATCCAAAAGTTTAAAGTTAAAAGAAATAACCTTCTCTGTTGCAATTCTTCTGGGTTAGGCTAATACCGAATGAAAGGATTTCTGCGCAGAAATAAAAATTAAAGTGTACATGTGGTAAGAGTGTGTGTGTATATATAAGAATTCTCTTTTATTACGGAAGTGGGAACCATAGTCCAGTAGAAAGAGGTACACCAGCGAGAGTGATATCGTGGGGTGGCTTGGGAGGCGTCCCTTGTTAGTCTCGACATATTAATGAGCAGTAGAGTCTGCTGTACATAACAGACCAGGAGGTCAAGGACCAGGAGGTTCAGGTACAGCAGACTAGAAGTAGAGAGCACAACCGAAGAGGGTTGGTGCGAGACCCATATAGGCCAACAAAGCTCAGGGCTGAAGGAATTCGCAGCAGAAATTTTCGATTCCACTGATCGTTCCGCACATAAGATTAGTTGCTTGTGTGCAGATACGATTGTACCGCATGTGATTGTTTGCATTAGCGTGTCTTGAATTCAGAAGAACGCTACTTGCACATTGTTAACGTGATTTGTGTAATTTTTTTTTATTTTAAGGGAAGTAGCCTGATCACTCAGGGACATTCCAGCGACTGACACTTGCTGGGGAGGGTAAGACACGCCCGAGCAAGTAGACGTACTTAGGTGCCCTAGGTTGGGTACGGAACCTCTGGGAACTTTGGTCGCCGTATTGGCCAGCGTGGACGGGAGTTAAGTGGGCGGACTTCGAAGCAAAACCCCCACCGCAGCCTTACCCCGAACATCTTGGTTTCTGTAAGGGTTGCCGAAGACCCTGATTTGAAGTCAGAGGTAGTGAAAGCAGCACCTGCAGAGATGGGGGCCAGTTGTTCAGGTAAGGGGCGATCAACCCAGGTTCAGGTTGATTTGGTAAACCGACCAATCGGATCGGCAATGTATATCATGTGTGAAAATTATGGTCATCACACATAAATGTTGTGCAATGAATGGGAAAGGATGACTGTGCATGACGGGGAAAAGTTTCCCCGGGTAGGTAGTTTTAACCCAGAAGTGTTACAGAATTTAAGGAGAAGAGTTTGCCTGATTAAATCTTCAAAAAGGCGTATTAAACATTATGATTATTTCTCTGACGTCCTAGTGGATGCTGGGAACTCCGTAAGGACCATGGGGAATAGCGGGCTCCGAAGGAGGCTGGGCACTCTTGAAAGATCTTAGACTACCTGGTGTGCACTGGCTCCTCCCACTATGACCCTCCTCCAAGCCTCAGTTAGATTTCGTGCCCGGCCGAGGTTGGATGCACACTAGGGGCTCTCCTGAGCTCTTAGAAAGAAATAGACTTAGGTTTTTTTATTTTCAGTGAGACCTGCTGGCAACAGGCTCACTGCAGCGAGGGACTAAGGGGAGAAGAAGCGAACTCGCCTGCTTGCAGCCGGATTGGGCTTCTTAGGCTACTGGACACCATTAGCTCCAGAGGGATCGACCGCAGGCCCAGTCCTTGGTGTTCGGTCCCGGAGCCGCGCCGCCGTCCCCCTTACAGAGCCAGAAGCAAGAAGATGGTCCGGAAAATCGGCGGCATGAAGACTCAGTCTTCACCAAGGTAGCGCACAGCACTGCAGCTGTGCGCCATTGCTCCTCTCACACACTTCACACTCCGGTCACTGAGGGTGCAGGGCGCTGGGGTGGGGCGCCCTGAGGCAGCAATAAAAACACCTTGGCTGGCAAAAATACCTCAATATATAGCCCCAGGGGCTATATATGAGGTAAATACCCCTGCCAGATTCCATAAAAAAGCGGGAGAATAGGCCGCGGAAAAGGGGCGGAGCTATCTCCCTCAAGCATACTGGCGCCATTTTCCCTCACAGCTCCGTTGGAGGGAAGCTCCCTAGCTCTCCCCTGCACAGAAAAGGGTTAAAAAAGAGAGGGGGGGCATTTAATTTAGGCGCAGTATACATTATATAAAAAAAAAGCAGCTATAGGGGACATAACTCAGTTAGTCCCTGCATTATATAGCGCTCTGGTGTGTGCTGGCATACTCTCACTCTGTCCCCCCAAAGGGCTTTTGTGGGTCCTGTCCTCGTTTAGAGCATTCCCTGTGTGTCTGCGGTGTGTCGGTACGGCTGTGTCGACATGTTGAATGAGGAGGCTTATATGGTGACGGAGCAGAGGCCGATATATGTGATGTAGCCCCCTGTGGGGCCGACACCAGAGTGGATGGATAGGTAAAAGGTATTAACCGACAGTGTCAACTCCTTACATAAAAGGATGGATGACGTAACAGCTGTGGGACAGCCGGCTTCTCAGCCCGCGCCTGCCCAGGCGTCTCAAAGGCCATCAGGGGCTCAAAAACGCCCGCTCTCTCAGATGGCAGACACAGATGTCGACACGGAGTCTGACTCCAGTGTCGACAAGGTTGAGACATATACACAATCCACTAGGAACATCCGTGACTTGATCCCGGCAATAAAAAATGTGTTACACATTTCTGACATTAACCCAAGCACCTCTATAAATGGGTTTTTAGGTTTGGGGAGAAAAACAGGCAGTGTTTTGTTCCCCCATCAGATGAATAAATGAAGTGTGTGAAAAGCGTGGGTTCCCCCGTTTAGAAACTGGTAATTTCTAAAAAGTTACTGATGGCGTACCCTTTCCCGCCAGGAGGATAAGTTACGCTGGGAGATATCCCCTAGGGTGGATAAGGCGCTCACACGGTTGTCAAAAAAGGTGGCACTGCCGTTTTAGGAACGGCCACTTTGAAGGTACCTGTTGATAAAAGACAGGAGGATATCCTGAAGTCTGTATTTACACACTCAGGTACTAGACGGAGACCTGCAGATCGTGCTGCTGCAGCGTGGTCGGTGACCCTGTCAAACATGAGAACATATTAAAGACGTCGTCTTATATATGAGGGATGCACAGATGGATATTTTGCCGGCTGGCATCCAAAATGAATGTAATGTCCATTCTGTCAGGAGGGTATTAGAGACCTGTCACGGGACAGGTGATGCTGACTTTAAAAAGATTCTGCCTTATAAGGGTGAGGAATTATTTGGGGATGGTCTCTGGGACCTCGTATCCACAGCCACAGCTGGGAAGAAATATTTTTACCTCAGGTTTCCTCACAGACTAAGAAAGCACTGTATCAGGTACAGTCCTTTCGGCTTCAGAAAAGCAAGCGGGTCAAAGGCGTTTCCCTTCTGTACAGAGACAAGGGAAGAGGGAAAAAGCTGCACCAGTCAGCCTGCTCCCAGATTCAAAATTCTTCTCTCGCTTCCTCTGAGCCCACAGCATGACGCGGGGGCTCCACAGGTGTAGCCAGGTACGGTGGGGGGCCGTCTAAAAAATTTCAGAGATAAGTGGGCTCGCTCACAGGTGGATCCCTGTTTCTTTCAAGAAGTATGTCAGGGGTACAAGCTGGAATTCGAGATATCTCCCCCCAGCCGTTTCCTAGATTATGGCTTGCCGACAACTCCCTCAGGCAGGGAGGCTGTACTAAAGGCAATTAATAAGCAGTATTCCCAACAGGTAATACTCAAGTGCCCCTACTTCAACAAGGACGGGGTTACTATTTTACACGGGTTGGGGTACCGAAACCGCATGGTTCGGTGTGACCCATTTATATTAAAATCCTTGAACACATACATAAAAAAATTCAAGTTCAAGATGGAATCGCTCGGGGCGGTTATTGCAAGCCTGGACGAGGGGGATTACATGGTATCCCAGGACATCAAGGATGCTTACCTGCATGTCCCGATTTACCATCCTCGCCAGAAGTACCTCAGATTTGTGGTACAGGATTACCATTACCAAGTCCAGACAGGACTGTACAAGGCACCGAGGGTGTTTACCGGGGTAATGGCCGAAATGATGATACTCCTTCGAAAAAAGGGAGTTTTTAATTATCCCGTACTTGGACAATCTCCTTATAAGGGCGAGGTCCAAGGAGCAGTTGCTAGTCGGGGTAGCACTATTTTGGAAAGTGCTACAACAGCAGAGTTGGATTCTAAACAGTCCAAAGTCACAGCTGGTTCCTATGACACGTCTACTGTTCCTGGGGATGGTTCTGGACACAGACCAGAAATAAGTGTTTCTCCGGTAGGAGAAAGCCAAGGAGCTGTCATCTCTAGTCAGAGACCTCCTGAAGCCAAAACAGGTATCGGTGCATCATTGCACGCGAATCCTGGGAATAAGGGTAGCTTCCTACGAAGCAATCCCATTCGGCAGGTTCCATGCAAGAATTTTTCAGTGGGACCTGTTGGACAAGTGGTCCGGATCGCATCTTCAAATGCATCGGCTGATAACCCTGTCTCCAAGGACCAGGGTATCTCTAAAATGGTGGCTGCAGAGTGCCCATCTTAAGGAGGGCCGCAGGTTCGACATACTGGACTAGGTCCTAGTGACCATGGAGGCCAGCCTTTGAGGCTGGGGGCAGTAACACAGGGAAGAAAATTCCAAGGACTTTGGTCAAGTCAGGTGACTTCTCTACACAGGCAAGACCTCTGCTTCAAAACCAGCCGGTACTGATCCAATCAGACAACATCACGGCGGTCGCCCATGTAAACCAACAGGGCGACACAAGAAGCAGGATGGCGATGGCAAAAGCCACAAGGATTCTCCGATGGGCGGAAAATCATGTGTTAGCACTGTCAACAGTGTTCATTCCCTGAGTGGACAACTGGGAAGCTGATCTTCTCAGCAGACACGACCTCCACCCGGGAGAGTGGGGACTTCATCCAGAAGTCTTCCAAAGGATTATACACCTTTGGGAAAGGCCACAGGTGGACATGATAGCGTCCCGCCTCAACAAAAAGCTATAAAAGATATTGCGCCAGGTCAAGGGACCCTCAGGCGATAGTTGTGGACGCTCTGGTAACACCGTGGGTGTACCAGTCGTTTTATGTGTTCCCTCCTCTGCCCCTCATACCAAAGGTATTGAGAATAATAATAAGAAGGCGAGGAGTAAGAACGATACTCATGGTTCCGGATTGGCCAAGAAGAGCTTGGTACCCAGAACTTCAAAAAATTATATCAGAGGACCCATGGCCTCTGCCGCTCAGACAGGACCTGCGGCAGCAGGGGCCCTGTCTGTTCCAAAACTTACCGCGGCTGCGTTTGACGGCATGGCGGTTGAACGCCGGATCCTGAAGGAAAAGGGCATTCCGGAGGAAGTCATTCCTACGCTTATTAAAGCTAGGAAAGAGGTTACAGCAAATCATTATCACCGCATATGGCGGAAGTATGTTGCATGGTGTGAGGCCGAAAAGGCCCCAACAGAGGAATTTCAACTAGGTCGATTTCTGCATTTCCTGCAAGCAGGAGTGAATATGGGCCTAAAACTGGGCTCCATTAAGGTACAGATCTCGGCTCTGTCGATTTTCTTTCAAAAAGAACTAGCTTCAGTACCTGAAGTTCAGACTTTTGTAAAGGGAGTGCTGCATATTCAGCCCCCGTTTGTGCCCCCTGTGGCACCTTGAGATCTCAACGTGGTGTTGAGTTTCTTAAAATCACATTGGTTTGAACCACTAAAAACCGTGGATCTGAAATATCTCACGTGGAAGGTGGTCATTGGCGGCTTTGTCCTGTAAAAGCCCTTATCTGATTTTCCATATGGATAGGGCAGAATTGAGGACTCGTCCCCAGTTTCTCCCTAAGGTGGTGTCAGCGTTTCACCTGAACCAGCCTATTGTGGTGCCTGCGGCTACTAGGGACTTGGAGGGCTCCAAGTTGTTAGACGTGGTCAGGGCCCTGAAAATATGTTTCCAGGACGGCTGGAGTCAGAAAATCTGACTCTCTGTTTATCCTATATGCACCCAACAAGCTGGGTGCTCCTGCTTCTACGCAGACTATTGCTCGTTGGATTTGTAGTACAATTCAGCTTGCACATTCTGTGGCAGGCCTGCCACAGCCAAAATCTGTCAATGCCCATTCCACAAGGAAGGTGGGCTCATCTTGGGCGGCTGCCCGAGGGGTCTCGGCTTTACAACTTTGCCGAGCTGCTACTTGGTCAGGGGCAAACACGTTTGCAAAATTCTATAAATTTGATACCCTGGCTGAGGAGGACCTGGAGATCTCTCATTCGGTGTTGCAGAGTCATCCGCACTCTCCCGCCAGTTTGGGAGCTTTGGTATAATCCCCATGGTCCTTACGGAGTTCCCAGCATCCACTAGGACGTCAGAGAAAATAAGAATTTACTCACCGGTAATTCTATTTCTCGTAGTCCGTAGTGGATGCTGGGCGCCCGTCCCAAGTGCGGTGTATCTGCAATACTTGTACGTAGTTATTGTTAACTAAATCGGGTTATTGTTGAGCCATCTGTTGAGAGGCTCGGTTGTTTCATACTGTTAACTGGGTTTCATATCACGAGTTATACGGTGTGATTGGTGTGGCTGGTATGAGTCTTACCCGGGATTCAAAATCCTTCCTTATTGTGTACGCTTGTCCGGGCACGGTGTCCTAACTGAGGCTTGGAGGAGGGTCATAGTGGGAGGAGCCAGTGCACACCAGGTAGTCTAAGATCTTTCTAGAGTGCCCAGCCTCCTTCGGAGCCCGCTATTCCCCATGGTCCTTACGGAGTTCCCAGCATCCACTACGGACTACGAGAAATAGAATTACCGGTGAGTAAATTCTTATTTTAACATTGTGGCAACAGGAAGGTGAAATACAAAGGGGGTTGGCGCAAGCCACTGGATCTAACCCTATCAGGAAACTGATAGCCACAGCACCCCCACCACCGTACATACCTGGAGAGAAATTGGTTGCAGAGAATGGCACTCAGGGTTATGTTAAATGTGTAGAAGTTAAGGATAATGTAACCAAAGTAATTAATGCTAACACTAATCCGTGCAAGTTGTACCCTGTTTTGAACTTTCCCCAGGATTGTGACCAAGAGGATGAGCCCACAACAATATCAGCACTCTCCCTAGCAGCCACCATATCAGAAACAGCAGTAGGCACGACTCAACCCGTAAGATTAGTATCAAAGGCCCCTAGCGGAGGGACAGGTGAGGTCGTATCGACTGGTAAGTACGGCACCATACACTATGCTGAAACCATTTCACCACATGTTGTAGAATCTACTCAGAATGATGTTGTCGGACTTAATCCTGTTAGGGTAATAGCAGTGCCAAATGGGAAAACTGACACTTCATGAGCAACTCCTGTCAGGAACATCGCCATGCACTGTCCCTTTTCCCGAGCAGAATTAAGATCAATGATGTCTGAATTCCCTGATCCTAGGAAAGACTTAGTTGCATGTCAAAAGTATATTAGGGAGCTAGGAAATTCTGCAGAGCCAAATAACAAAGATTGGAGGACAGTTTTGAGGGCATGTTTACCCCCCAGTGTTGATCCGTTAAAATTTATCGCTGATTGCAAGTTAGATGAGGAAGTACCACTAACAGACGAGTATAATCAGGATAATGTAAAGAGAATCAACTTACAGTTAGGGGTATATTTTCCTGCAGTAGTAAAGTGGAATAAAATCTTTACAATAAAACAAAAAGAAGGTGAATCCACACCAGAGTATTTTCACCGGGCTCTGCAGGATATGGCTAGGTACACTGGTATAGATGACATTAAAACTAATGTACACCACTGGGAAGTAGCTGTTTCAGTATTAATGGACGGTCTAAAAGAGGTTTTAAGGAACAGAATACAAACCACTAGGCCTGATTGGAGAGGTATGTCGGTGGATGCATTGGGAGAGGCTGCTGCTGGGCATGATCGGAATATCATCAGACACAGGGAGTCACAGAGTGATAAGTTAATGGCTGTGAGCATACAGGCCCTCACTACCCGGCCACCTCAGCCCAGAACTGTGACCCCTGTGGGTAAGTCAACAGGTATAAAATTTTATTGTTGCCACAGAGAGGGACACATAGCACGTGATTGTAAAGTAAGACCAATACAAAATTCATATCAACCCTATAGACAACGACCTGATACGAGACATTGGGATCAAGGACCGAAAGGGCGGAGCTATGAGCCACATGCAGGGGAAACAAAAAGGTATCCCCCAAGAAGAGACTGGCAAATCTCTGATGGTTCCCATCTACCCCCACCACAAGTAATTGCTGCCAGCGCGATTCAGGGAGGTCACCATACCCAATAGGGGTGTGGCCACACCTGTAATCTGCAGCCAGTGAAATTGATTGCAAGTCTTGGAAGTGAACCCGAGATCACAATTGATGTAGCTGGTAAATCATTAAATTTCCTTGTAGATACGGGGGCGGCCAAATCAGTAATAAATTCGACGGTGGGCATGAGAACCACTGGTAAGACAATTCCAGCCATGGGAGTAACGGGAGTAGTACAGCACTACCCTGTTAGCAAACCAGCAGAGATTACAATAGGGCCTTTGCATACCAAGCATTCCTTTTTGCTGGCTGCATCGGCACCGACTAATCTCCTGGGAAGAGATTTATTGTGTAAAATGGGGTGCGTCATTTACTGTACTCCTGAAGGTGTATTCTTAGACATACCTGAGAATCACGCTCAGGAAGTACGAGACATGCTAGACTCCCCATCAAAATTAATGTCACATACCGTTATGATAAATAGGAGATCATCCCAGGTTGAAGAAATTACATCCCAAATACCAGAGTCACTTTGGACTAAAGATGGACAAGACACTGGATTAATGGCAAACGTAGCTCCAGTAGTTGTGCAAGTAAAAGATGGTAGGATAGCTCCAAAAATCCCACAATACCCTCTGAAGCCAGAGGTGGAGTTAGGAGTATACCCCGTAATAGAGTGCTTGCTACAACAGGGCATTCTGGTAAGAACATCCAGCACTGCCAATAGTCCCATCTTCCCTGTGAAAAAGAGTGGGGGGAGGGGTTACAGGCTAGTGCAGGATCTAAGGGGGATTAACAAAATAGTTGAGAGTCAGTTCCCCGTAGTGCCAAATCCAGCTGTCATCCTTATGCAAATCCCTCCCACTGCGAAATTTTTCACTGTTATTGACCTCTGCTCCGCCTTCTTCTCGGTACCTCTGCACCCTGACAGCCAATATTTGTTTGCATTCACATACAGAGGAGTCCAATACACATGGACTCGATTACCACAAGGTTTCATAGACAGCCCAAGTATATTTTCACAGGCTTTGCATGATTGTTTACAGTCTTTCCAACCAGAGAATGGATCAATATTGATACAGTATGTGGATGATTTACTACTATGTTCAGATTCACTGGAAGCGTCCCTGAAAGATACGAAACAGCTCCTGTTTCATCTTTCAGACACAGGACACAAGGTTTCCAAAGACAAGTTGCAATTATGCCAGACTAAAGTAAATATTTAGGACACTGTCTGACACAAGGACTGAGACACCTGACCGCTGATAGAATTCAAGCAATTCGAGACATGACTCTGCCACAAACCCAGCAACTGATCAGAACGTTTCTAGGAATGTGTGGGTATTGCCATAACTGGATCCCAGGTTTTTCCATTCTAGCATTACCTTTGCAGGAGATGGTCTCATCAAACAAACCTGATCGGATTTCGCATACAGACGAATCCGAAATGGCATTTGAGAGACTTAAACAGTGCCTAACGCAGGCACCAGCATTAGGTATGCCAGACTATGGGAAACCCTTTGAGCTGTACGGAACAGAAAGTGCTGGTTGCGCGGCAGGCGTCCTAACCCAAAAGCACGGTGATGCCAGCAGGCCGGTAGCATACTACAGCGCTCAGCTAGATACGGTAGCGTGATCCCTCCCCACATGCTTGCGAAGTGTCGCTGCGATAGCATTGCTAGTAACGAAAAGCGAAGATGTAGTGCTAGGACACAACCTCACAATCCATACACCACATGCAGTGTCAGCCTTGCTGAATTCGGCTCAAACTAGACACGTCTCATCAGCACGGTTTACAAGATGGGAATTGGCATTAATGGCCCCCGTAAACATCACCATAAAGAGATGCAGTGCATTAAATCCGGCAACGTATCTCCCAGGTGTGCCTGGACAGGCACAAAGGGTGGAGGATGAGAGTAATAGTGAAGGAGGATTTAAGACAGGGGATGACACGCATGATTGTATGGAATATTTGACCCAAAATTTCACGGCAAGGCCTGACATCAGTGACAACCCACTGGAAGATGTAGATCTTACTTTCTACACTGACGGTAGTTGTCACAGACAGACGGACTCGGGAGACTTGTGTACTGGATACGCAGTCGTAGATGACCAAGGCACCATAGAAGCAGAACCGCTAGGCCCACCTCACTCAGCCCAGGTTGCTGAACTGGTAGCCCTAACCAGAGCATGTGAATTGGCTAAGGGCAAATCAGCCAATATCTATACCGATTCTAGATACGCATTCGGAGTAGTCCATGATTTCGGAGCCCTATGGCGCCTCAGAAATTTCATGACGGCAGCTGGTACACCGGTAGCGCATGCAGCTCACATCAAAAGGCTTCTAACAGCGATACAGGAACCTGACAGAGTGGCTGTTATCAAGTGTAAAGCACATACATATAGCCAAGACCCGGTATCACTTGGTAACAGCCGAGCAGACGAAGCTGTTAAGTTAGCAGCTGGTACCCCCAGACAAACAGACACCACACAACTGATGGTATTTAATACCGTCAACACACAGAAATTGTGTGAAATGCAAAATTTGTGTTCCACACAGGAAAAGGCAGTTTGGAGGGCAAAAGGATATGGCCAGGAGTCCTCAGGACTCTGGACAGATGGGCAGGGTAAACCAGTGGCACCCAGAGCATACCTTCCAAGTTTAGCAGAAGCAGCACATGGGCTGACTCATCTAGGCAAGGAAGGGATGTGCAAGTTGGTAAGAGCATATTGGTGCGCCCCAGGATTTTCTTCCCATGCGGGAAAGAGAGCAATGTCATGCCTCACCTGCTTGAGGAAGAATATCGGAAAGGCAATACCAACAGAACCATCTCATATCCCACCACAGGCGGCCCTTTTCAGGTAATACAAATTGATTTTATACAATTACCCCCTTGTCGAAATTTGAAGTATGTACTAGTTTGTATAGATGTGTTTTCAAATTGGGTCGAAGCATTTCCTGCGGCCACAAACACCGCTATGTTTACTGCTTAGAAAATTGTGCAGGAATTTGTGTGTAGATACGGTATCCCTAGAATAATTGAAAGTGATAGGGGTACCTATTTTACAGGTGATGTCTTTCAAGGAATGTGTAAGTTGATGGGAATTGATAGTAAGCTGCACACTCCGTACCGCCCCCAGGCGAGTGCGAAAGTAGAAAGAGTGAACAGCAGTATTAAAAATAAATTGAGCAAAGTTATGGCAGAAACAGGATTGACATGGCCAGAAGCTTTGCCCATTGTATTATACAGCATCAGAACCACTCCCAGGTCCCCTCTTAATCTGTCCCCCTTTGAAATTCTGTTTGGTCGACAACCACATGTTATGATTAACCCTCAGGATGATTTGAAGTGTAACAATGAAGTGACTGTAAAATACCTGGTTAACATGAGTAAACAGCTAAGGAATCAGAATGACAATTTGAAGTTAATGATTCCTGATCTGCCAGATAGTAATTGTCATGACATTGAACCTGGGGATTATGTAATGATACGGAATTTTCTACGCTCAGGTTGCCTTATTGACAGATGGGAAGGACCATACCAAGTCTTATTGGTTAGCACGACAGCATTGAAGGTTGCCGAGAGAGAGACTAGGGTTCATTCGTCCCATTGTAAGAAGGTTGCTGATCCAGAGTGGTCCCGTGATAAAGAACAGACGGTAGAGGAAGTTGTATCACTGGAGTGTCTGTTTCAGGAGGACTGAGACGGCACCTGAGCATTGAGAATAATAAGATCGGAGGCAGTTGTCGATTCCCTGTTCCCTTTTATTGTTTTTCTCCACTTCCCATCCCATCTCCCTCAATTATTTCTTTCCCCCTTCTCATTCTTCTCCATTTCCTCCTATAAGATGGACTTGCCCCAAGAGACTGTGATCCGGATTTTCCTGTTGACCATGATGCTGACCAGAGCAGTCTGTTCCGGCGAGAATACCATGGAGGTCGAGAGAGGTTCTGAAATGGGTTCTGATGACAAAGTTGGAGGCGTAGATTTCCAAGAACAACATAATCATCAAGCAAAGGCGAGTATCAGAAAACGATCCGATAGCATTGACAATAGGAGGAATTGTGAAGGATTGTTAGCTGAAGAGAACCGTATCTGTAGACTCTGTGACAGTGTAGTTGAGGATGGGTGCATCAAGAAATGTCAGTCCAGTTTTAATATCCACATGGACCGGCATCCATTGAGTGACTATCACTCCTTAGTGGGTAAAGTGTTAAATCAGACAGATTGTTGGGTATGCTCTCAAGTACCTCAAGGCCATAGCAAATCAGGATTAGTACCATTCCCTTTAACTATAGAGGAGGTACTTGAGCTAAGTGGTGGGAGGCCGGTGGACAGGAGGTTTAATATCTCCAGTCCTCCTAGTTTGAAGCTCCACCAATATCATGTGGATAGATCCCTAGTATGTTTTAACATTTCCAATCCCCGAAAGCCGGGAAATTGGGAAGTGTCATGGAATAACCAAACCATGACCTTTTCATACAGAGCCGATAGAATGCCTACAGATACAGAACTTATACGCCACATAGCCGGTAGTGGAAAATATTTCCGATATAGGTATACCCTAGGAAGTAGGATCATGAGAGTTGGAGAAGTATCACCAGGATACTGTGCACATATCGTACAAACTGATACGTGTACTAAACAGATGGGAGAATTAGGGTTAGGAGATTTCATATGGAAAATGTGTAATATGGTTATGTCCTACTCCGTCCCATATGTTCTCCCCGATGATGCATATTTCATATGCGGGAGGAAGGCGTATAAGTGGCTTGCCCCAAACTCAGAAGGGTTATGTTATATTGGAAAAGTACTGCCTGAGGTAATGACCATATCCCACATAAAAATGAAGGATATTCACCGCAGTGCCCAAGCTCCTTATACTCACACTCATTACGAGCACATCGTTAAACGGCACCTGATAGAAAGAACAGAGCATCCGGCCTCTGACCTGATCCATGAATCCACCGGGATTCAATTCCTAATCGCTTTAGATATCACTCGTACCGCCAGAGGAGTGATAAATTATAAATATATATCTGCGCTTGCAAATTTATTAGACAATATCACTGAAATGTATGATGACACATTCAGGTATACCGGAAGGGAGCTCCAAGCTTATAAAACAGAACTGGTTCAGCATAGGATGGTTCTTAATTATCTCACGGCAGTGACGGGTGGATATTGTGTCACACTGGCAACGCAGTACGGCGTAAAATGCTGCACTTATATTACGAATAGCACCGAGGACCCGGTCGAGGTCATAGACAAAAAGATGGATGACATTCTCCAATTAAAGTGGGAGTTACGCAGGAGACACAATCTCACCCTTGCTGCTGTGGGTAATGAGCTGACCGGTTGGGTGTCATGGTTGAACCCGCGAAATTGGTTCTCTGGTTTAGGAGAATGGGCTCAAGGAATTATCATGGATGTAGGGAAATTTCTTTTGTGTATTCTGGGTGTCATCATATTGGTCGGTCTGATATTTAGATGCGTTCGGGTTTTAACAAAGTGTAAATGTAGCGCCCGAGTGATGAGTTTAAGAAGTGAAGATACTGTAATAACAACGACTGATTTGGTTTATGACCCAACGATAGAGACAATGTTGTGATGAAAATGTGATTCCACGGTCCGTTTCTTTCACCCGTTTCTCCTTTGTTTTCCTCCAAGGTAAAAAGACATCCGCTTGGAAGAAGAATTTGACAACCTTTTACACAGACAACTGATGGACTATGCCATAGACCCCCATATCCCTAGTACCTTTAATTTTACGCTAGCCCAACACTTTTTGTAAGTCTATGGACATTGAAAAAGCTTTTTGCACACCGTTTATAGCAAAAGCATCGGGAGACTACAGTCAACATGTACATCAAGACAAGACACAAGACAAGACCTCAATCGGCAAATATATATTAAACTCACATAGTTTATGACTGCATTTACCATAATTGCTCTTTATCTTCATCTCTACAACCTTCAGGTAATAACACACATAGTCGATAGGAAATATAGGCACAGATATCAGCACTCACATATCCCCCCATTCATGTATCATCAACTAAAATGTGCTCCCCCATTTTGTTGCAACCAAAAGCCGAAAAGAGCTCGGTAAAGTTTGACAGCCCATCCACAGACCCGTACCACGGGATAAGAAGGGAATTCAAATGTATACTTCGCAATACCTCGAAGCTTGATCTAAAACACGTACAGCACGATGATACATGACCCCTCAAACATGGACTCATACATACATGCTTCTACTATCTCACTAGGTCATACCGTTTTCCCACCTTCTTCTCTTCTCCCCTACCCAATCATAGAAATGTATTATACATGACATATATTTTTCTCTTTTTGAACTGTTTTAGGAAGTGGCAGTTCTTGGTGACTGTCAAAGGGTGGACTGTCAAAGTCAGAAAAATATCACGCTGCACATTGCCATATATGCACCTCATGCGTGTGCCCGCTGCACGAGCATGAGCTCTCCGTGCGTGCGTATACTCGCGGTCGCGTGCACTCGCAGGCGCGCGGTATGCGCATTTACGGTAAAGTTTGTAGATTATGGTCCTTTTGATAGAATCTGAAAGTTTAATTAATATAGCATGTTCGGGGACAGAGAGATTCCTCTTTGTTTGATACGAAGGGTCAGACAGGGGTTACACAGTGGTGTTTAGTATCCATCGGAAGAGAATATAATTAGCAATATTCCGGTGTTGGTTTGAAGCAGATTACTCGCTCGTGCGTATAGTTATGGACATAAGAAGTTTATGGACATTTACTATATTTGCACTTTATTACCCATGCGGCGGGAAACCCAGTTTCCCTCCCACCTGAGCAGTTTGAAATAGTCACAGCCCACCTGTATGAACCAACCTATGACCTTTAGTTATAATGCAGAGACGAATTCCTGTGTCCAATGAACAATAAGAATGTAGGGACCATTGTACTGTATTGTGTGTAAGTGTATATAAAGACAAGCCGACCTGGGCCAGCTCTCTACTCTTTTCAACGGTTCTCATCACTGATAATCGGGAGCTGGATATCCAGGAAGGCGCATGCGATTGTTTCCCCTGTGCGTAAGTTCTCTGCAACCATATTTATCTCTTATTTAATGTTATAAGCCATTCTCTCTCTCCTTCCCCCTTAAATGTAATTGTATCTTTATTGTATTTTATGTGTAGTAATTCGGTTAGGTATTTTATGTTATTTTGGTAGTGTATAACTTGTATTGTGTTATTCTTTTGCAATTGAACGTTCATTCTCTCCCTTAAAGGTGTTGGAACCTTAGACCGGTATTAGAGTGTTTATTATATTGCTAAAAGGTTCTCAGAGCGTCACAGACGCTCATACAGCTTTGAAACTAACTGAGTTACATTGTGTTGCATTTACACCTTATCACTGCACAAGGGTTTACAGTATAAGTACATTGTTTATGGTATAGTTATAAAGGTTTCTCTATCGTCCTAGTGGATGCTGGGGTTCCTGAAAGGACCATGGGGAATAGCGGCTCCGCAGGAGACAGGGCACAAAAGTAAAGCTTTCCGATCAGGTGGTGTGCACTGGCTCCTCCCCCTATGACCCTCCTCCAAGCCAGTTAGATTTTTGTGCCCGGCCGAGAAGGGTGCAATCTAGGTGGCTCTCCTAAAGAGCTGCTTAGAAAAGTTTAGCTTAGGTTTTTTATGTTACAGTGAGTCCTGCTGGCAACAGGATCACTGCAACGAGGGACTTAGGGGAGAAGAAGTGAACTCACCTGCGTGCAGGATGGATTGGCTTCTTGGCTACTGGACATCAGCTCCAGAGGGACGATCACAGGTACAGCCTGGATGGTCACCGGAGCCTTGCCGCCGGCCCCCTTGCAGATGCTGAAGTAAGAAGAGGTCCAGAATCGGCGGCAGAAGACTCCTCAGTCTTCTAAAGGTAGCGCACAGCACTGCAGCTGTGCGCCATTTTCCTCTCAGCACACTTCACACGGCAGTCACTGAGGGTGCAGGGCGCTGGGAGGGGGGCGCCCTGGGAGGCAAATGAATACCTATTTTGGCTAAAAATACCTCACATATAGCCTCCGGAGGCTATATGGAGATATTTAACCCCTGCCAGAATCCGTTAAGAGCGGGAGACGAGGCCGCCGAAAAAGGGGCGGGGCCTATCTCCTCAGCACACAGCGCCATTTTCCCTCACAGAAAGGCTGGAGGGAAGGCTCCCAGGCTCTCCCCTGCACTGCACTACAGAAACAGGGTTAAAACAGAGAGGGGGGGCACTAATTTGGCGCTAGAAATATATAAAAAAGATGCTATAAGGGAAAACACTTATTTAAGGTTGTCCCTATATAATTATAGCGTTTTTGGTGTGTGCTGGCAAACTCTCCCTCTGTCTCTCCAAAGGGCTAGTGGGTCCTGTCCTCTATCAGAGCATTCCCTGTGTGTGTGCTGTGTGTCGGTACGTGTGTGTCGACATGTAGGAGGACGATGTTGGTGAGGAGGCGGAGCAATTGCCTGTAATGGTGATGTCACTCTCTAGGGAGTCGACACCGGAATGGATGGCTTATTTAGGGAATTACGTGATAATGTCAACACGCTGCAAGGTCGGTTGACGACATGAGACGGCCAACAAACAATTAGTACCGGTCCAGACGTCTCAAAAACACCGTCAGGGGTTTTAAAACGCCCGTTTACTTTAGTCGGTCGACACAGACACGGACAGGGACACTGAATCCAGTGTCGACGGTGAATAAACAAACGTATTCCTTATTAGGGCCACACGTTAAAGGCAATGAAGGAGGTGTTACATATTTCTGATACTACAAGTACCACAAAAGAGGGTATTATGTGGGATGTGAAAAAACTACCATAGTTTTTCCTGAATCAGATAAATTAAATAAAGTGTGTGATGATGCGTGGGTTCCCCCCGATAGAAAATTATGGGCGGTATACCCTTTCCCGCCAGAAGTTAGGGCGCGTTGGGAAACACTCCTTAGGGTGGATAAGGCGCTCACACGCTTATCAAAACAAGTGGCGGTACCGTCTATAGATAGGGCCGTCCTCAAGGACCAGCTGACAGGAGGCTGGAAAATATCATAAAAAGTATATACACACATACTGGTGTTATACTGCGACCAGCGATCGCCTCAGCCTGGATGTGCAGAGCTGGGGTGGCTTGGTCGGATTCCCTGACTAAAAATATTGATACCCTTGACAGGGACAGTATTTTATTGACTATAGAGCATTTAAAGGATGCATTTCTATATATGCGAGATGCACAGAGGGATATTTGCACTCTGGCATCATGAGTAAATGCGATGTCCATAACTGCCAGAAGATGTTATGGACACGACAGTGGTCAGGTGATGCAGATTCCAAACGGCACAAAGGTGTATTGCCGTATAAAGGAAGAGGAGTTATTTGGGGTCGGTCCATCGGACCTGGTGGCCACGGCAACTGCTGGAAAATCCACCGTTTTTTACCCTAAGTCACATCTCTGCAGAAAAAGACACCGTCTTTTCAGCCTCAGTCCTTTCGTCCCTATAAGATCATATCTGCCCAGGGATAGAGGAAAGGGAAGAAGACTGCAGCAGGCAGCCCATTCCCAGGAACAGAAGCGTTCCACCGCTTCTGACAAGTTCTCAGCATGGCGCTGAGACCGTACAGGACCCCTGGATCCTACAAGTAGTATCCCAGGGGTACAGATTGGAATGTCGAGACGTTTCCCCTTCGCAGGCTCCTGAAGTCTGCTTTACCAAGGTCTCCCTCCGACAAGGAGGCAGTATGGGAAAAAATTCACAAGCTGTATTCCCAGCAGGTGATAATTAAATTACCCCTCCTACTACAAGAAAAGGGGTATTATTCCACACTATATTGTGGTACTGAAGCCAGAAGGCTAGGTGAGACTTATTCTAAAAAATTTTTTTTGAACACTTACAAAGGTTCAAATCAAGATGGAGTCACTCAGAGCAGTGATAACGAACCAGGAAGAAGGGGACTATATAGTGTCCCGGGACATCAGGGATGCTTACCTCTATGTCCCAAATTTGCCCTTCTCACTAAGGGTACCTCAGGTTCGTGGTGCAGAACTGTCACTATCCGTTTCAGACGCTGCCGTTTGGATTGTCCACGGCACCCCGGGTCTTTACCAAGGTAATGGCCGAAATGATGATTCTTCTTCGAAGAAAAGGCGTCTTCATTATCCCTTACTTGGACGATCTCCTGATAAGGGCATAGTCCAGGGAACAGTTGGAGGTCGGAGTAGCACTATCTCGGATACTGCTACAACAGCACGGGTGGATTCTAAATATTCCAAAATCGCAGCTGATCCCGACGACACGTCTGCTGTGCCTAGGGATGATTCTGGACACAGTCCAGAAAAAGGTGTTTCTCCCGGAAGAGAAAGCCAGGGAGTTATCCGAGCTAGTCAGGAACCTCCTAAAAACAGTGCATCATTGCACAAGGGTCCTGGTAAAAATGGTGGCTTCCTACGAAGCAATTCCATTCGGCAGATTTCACGCAAGAACTTTTCAGTGGGATCTGCTGGACAAATGGTCCGGATCGCATCTTCAGATGCATCAGCGGATAACCCTATATCCAAGGACAAGGGTGTCTCTCCTGTGGTGGTTATAGAGTGCTCATCTTCTAGAGGGCCGCAGATTCGGCATTCAGGATTGGATGCTGGTGACCACGGAGCCCAGCCCGAGAGGCTGGGGAGCAGTCACACAAGGAAAAAATTTCCAGGGAGTGTGATCAAGTCTGGAGACTTTTCTCCACATAAATATACTGGAGCTAAGGGTAAATTTATAATGCTCTAAGCTTAGCAAGACCTCTGCTTCAAGGTCAGCCGGTATTGATCCAGTGGGAAAAACATCACGGCAGTCGCCCACGTAAACAGACAGGGCGACACAAGAAGCAGGAGGGCAATGGCAAAAACTGCAAGGACTTTTCGCTGGGCGGAAAATCATGTGATAGCACTGTCAGCAGTGTTTCATCCCGGGAATGGAAACTGGGAAGCAGACTTCCTCAGCAGGCACGACCTCCACCCGGGAGAGTGGAAACTTCATCGGGAAGTTTTTTCCACATGATTGTAAACCGTTGGGAAATACCAAAGGTGGACATGATGGCGTCCCGTCTGAACAAAAAACGGGACAGGTATTGCGCCAGGTCAAGAGACCCTCAGGCAATAGCTGTGGACGTTCTGGTAACACCGTGGGTGTACCAGTCGGTGTATGTGTTCCCTCCTCTGCTTCTCATACCTAAGGTGCTGAGAATTATAAGACGTAGAGGAGTAAGAACTATACTCATGGCTCCGGATTGGCCAAGAAGGACTTGGTACCCGGAACTTCAAGAGATGCTTACAGAGGTCTTATGGCCTCTGCCGCTAAGAAGGGACTTGCTTCAGCAAGTACCATGTCTGTTCCAAGACTTACCGCAGCTGCGTTTGTCGGCATGGCGGTGGAAAGCCGGATCCTAAAGGAAAAAGGCATTCCGGAAGAGGTCATTCCTACCCTGGTCAAAGCCAGAAAGGAGGTGACCGCACAACATTATCACCACATGTGGCGAAAATATGTTGCGTGGTGTGAGGCCAGGAAGGCCCCACAAAGAAATTTCAACTCGGTCGTTTCCTGCATTTCCTGCAAACAGGAGTGTCTATGGGCCTCAAATTGGGGTCCATTAAGGTTCAAATTTCGGCCCTGTCGATTTTCTTCCAGAAAGAATTGGCTTCAGTTCCTGAAGTCCAGAAGTTTGTCAAGGGAGTATTGCATATACAACCCCCTTTTGTGCCTCCAGTGGCACTGTGGGATCTCAACGTAGTTCTGGGATTCCTCAAATCACATTGGTTTAAAACCAGTCAAATCTGTGGATTTGAAGCATCTCACATGAAAAGTGACCATGCTCTTGGCCCTGGCCTGGACCAGGCGAGTGTCAAATTGGTGGTTTTTTCTCAAAAAAGCCCATATCTGTTTGTCCATTCGGACAGGGCAGAGCTGCGGACTCGTCCCCAGTTCTCTCCCTAAGGTGGTGTCAGTGTTTCACCTGAACCAGCTTATTGTGGTGCCTTGCACCTACTAGGGACTTGGAGGACTCCAAGTTGCTAGATGTTGTCAGGGCCCTGAAAATATGTTCCAGGACGGCTGGAGTCAGGAAAACTGACTTGCTGTTATCCTGTATGCACCCAACAAACTGGGTGCTCTTGCTTCTAAGCAGACTATTGCTAGTTGGATGTGTAATACAATTCAGCTTGCACATTCTGTGGCAGGCCTGCCACAGCCAAAATATGTAAATGCCCATTCCACAAGGAAGGTGGGCTCATCTTGGGCGGCTGCCCGAGGGGTCTCGGCTTTACAACTTTGCCGAGCAGCTACTTGGTCAGGGGCAAACACGTTTGCTAAATTCTACAATTTTGATACTCTGGCTAAGGAGGACCTGGAGTTCTCTCATTCGGTGCTGCAGAGTCATCCGCACTCTCCCGCCCGTTTGGGAGCTTTGGTATAATCCCCATGGTCCTTTCAGGAACCCCAGCATCCACTAGGACGATAGAGAAAATAAGAATTTACTTACCGATAATTCTATTTCTCGGAGTCCGTAGTGGATGCTGGGCGCCCATCCCAAGTGCGGATTATCTGCAATACTTGTACATAGTTACAAAAATCGGGTTATTATTGTTGTGAGCCATCTTTTCAGAGGCTCCGCTGTTATCATACTGTTAACTGGGTTTAGATCACAAGTTGTACGGTGTGATTGGTGTGGCTGGTATGAGTCTTACCCGGGATTCAAAATTCCTCCCTTATTGTGTACGCTCGTCCGGGCACAGTACCTAACTGGCTTGGAGGAGGGTCATAGGGGGAGGAGCCAGTGCACACCACCTGATCGGAAAGCTTTACTTTTGTGCCCTGTCTCCTGCGGAGCCGCTATTCCCCATGGTCCTTTCAGGAACCCCAGCATCCACTACGGACTCCGAGAAATAGAATTATCGGTAAGTAAATTCTTATTTTAACTCTGTGAGCGTCAGCGCCGCTTGTGATCTCCTCGTGGTCTCGAGCGTCCGCTACGCTGATAGCGTATCATTACGTTGGTCGACGGCCTATAGCGTGCTTGCCTTTACGCTCTAAGCCGTGAGCGAACGTGCCGCTCGTGCGTCTCGTCCACGGCTAAGCGTTCGTTACGCTACGTGCGTACTCTTACGGTATTCCATACGCCAATTGCGTACTGTGTTCATTAACCTTTTAGAGTGTTTAATATACGATATAGATTAGGCTTTATCACTATATATGTGTAAAACCCCCGCCATTTTTAAGTCAGAAACAGCGGGACAGAAGCCCGCCGCTGAGGGGGCGGGGCCTTCTTCCTCAGCACACCAGCGCCATTTTCCCTTCACAGCTCCGCTGGAAGCAGCTCCCCAGGCTCTCCCCTGCAGTATCCTGATACAAGAAGGGTAAAAAAGAGAGGGGGGGGCACATAAAATTAGGCGCAAATAAGATAATTAAGCAGCTATTGGGAAAAATCACTTATTATAGTGTAAATCCCTGTGTTATATAGTGCTGTGGTGTGTGCTGGCATACTCTCTCTCTGTCTCCCCAAAGGACTTTGTGGGGTCCTGTCCTCAGTCAGAGCATTCCCTGTGTGTGTGCGGTGTGTCGGTACGGCTGTGTCGACATGTTTGATGAGGAGGGTTATGTGGAGGCGGAGCAAGGGCAGATAAGTGTGGTGTCGCCCCCGACGGGGCCGACACCTGATTGGATGGGTATGTGGAAGGTCTTAACCGACAGTGTCAACTCCTTACATAAAAGGTTCGATGACGCAGCAGCCTTGGGACAGCCGGGGTCTCAGCCCGTGCCTGCCCAGGCGACTCTGAAGCCGTCAGGGGCTCATAAACGCCCGCTAGCTCAGATGGTGGACACAGATGTCGACACGGAGTCTGACTCGTACAGTCTACAAAGGCCATCCGATGCATGATTACTGCAATGAAAGATGTATTGCACATTTCTGACGTTAACCCGGTTACCACCAAAAAGGGTATTATGTTTGGGGAGAAAAAGCAGCCAGTGACTTTCCCCCATCTGATGAATTAAATGAATTGTGTGAAGAAGCGTGGAGTTCCCCTGATAAGAAACTAGTGATTTCTAAGAGGTTACTGATGGCGTACCCTTTCCCGCCAACGGACAGGTTACGTTGGGAAACATCCCCTAGGGTGGACAAGGCGCTCACACGCTTATCTAAAAGAGTGGCACTGCCGTCTCAGGATACGGCCGCCCTAAAGGAGCCTGCGGATAGAAAGCAGGAAGCTATCCCGAAGTCTGTGTATACACACTCTGGTACTCTACTGAGACCTGCTATTGCTTCAGCCTGGATGTGTAGTGCTGCAGCAGCATGGACTGATACCCTGTCAGACAACATTGATTCCCTCGACAGGGATACTATTTTGCTAACCATAGAACATATAAAGATGTCGTCTTGTATATGCGGGATGCACAGAGGGACATTTGCCTGCTGGCATCTAGAATTAATGCAATGTCCATTTCTGCCAGGAGAGTATTATGGACTCGGCAGTGGACAGGTGATGCTGATTCTAAAAAACACATGGAGGTTTTGCCTTATAAGGGTGAGGAGTTGTTTGGGGACGGTCTCTCGGACCTCGTATCCACAGCAACAGCTGGGAAGTCGACTTTTTTACCTCAGGTTCCCTCACAGCCTTAGAAAGCACCGTATTATCAAATGCAGTCCTTTCGGCCTCAGAAAGGCAAGCGGGTCAGAGGCGCATCCTTTCTGGCCAGAGGCAAGGGTAGAGGAAAGAAGCTGCACCAGGCAGCCAGTTCCCAGCAACAAAAATCCTCCCCTGCTTCCACTAAGTCCACCGCATGACGTTGGGGCTCCACAGGCGGAGCCAGGTGCGGTGGGGGCGCATCTCCGAAACTTCAGCAACCAGTGGGTTCGCTCACAGGTGGATCTCTGGGCTGTACAAATTGTATCTCAGGGATACAAGCTGGAGTTCGAGGCGACTCCCCCTCGCCGTTACCTCAAATCAGCCTTGCCAGCTGCTCCCAGGGAAAGGGAGGTATTATTGGCGGCAATTCACAAGCTGTACCTCCACCAGGTGATCATCAAGGTCCCCCTCCTTCAACAGGGAAGGGGTTACTATTCCACAATGTTTGTGGTACCGAAACCGGACGGTTCGGTGAGACCCATTTAAAATCCATGAACACTTATATAAAGAAGTTCAAGTTCAAAATGGAATCGCACAGGGCGGTTATTGCAAGCCTGGAAGAGGGGGATTTTATGGTGTCGCTGGACATCAAGGATGCTTACCTGCATGTCCCCATTTACCCACCTCACCAGGAGTACCTCAGGTTCGTGGTACAGGACTGTCATTACCATTTCCAGACGTTGCCGTTTGGTCTCTCCACGGCACCGAGAATATTTACCAAGGTAATGGCCGAAATGATGATACTCCTTCGGAAGAAGGGAGTTATAATTATCCCGTACTTGGACGATCTCCTCATAAAGGCGAGGTCCAGAGAGCAGTTGTTGGTCAGCGTAGCACTCTCTCAGGAAGTGTTGCAACAGCACGGCTGGATTCTGAATATCCCAAAGTCGCAGCTGATTCCTGCGACACGTCTGCTTTTCCTGGGCATGATTCTGGACACAGAACAGAAGAAGGTGTTTCTCCCGGTGGAGAAGGCCCAGGAATTGTCATCTCTGGTCAGGGACCTCCTGAAACCAAAACAGGTGTCGGTGCATCACTGCACGCGAGTCCTGGGAAAGATGGTGGCTTCTTACGAAGCAATTCCCTTCGACAGGTTCCATGCAAAATGGTCCGGATCGCATCTTCAGATGCATCGGTTGATCACCCTGTCCCCAAGGGCCAGGGTGTCTCTGCTGTGGTGGCTGCAGAGTGCTAATCTTCTCGAGGGCCGCAGGTTCGGCATACAGGACTGGGTCCTGGTGACCACGGATGCAAGCCTCCGAGGATGGGGGGCAGTCACTCAGGGAAGAAACTTCCAGGGACAGTGGTCAGGTCTGGAGACTTCACTACACATAAATATACTGGAACTAAGGGCCATTTACAACGCCCTGAGTCAAGCAGAGCCCCTGCTTCAAAACCAACCAGTACTGATTCAGTCAGACAACATCACGGCGGTAGCCCATGTAAACCGCCAGGGCGGCACAAGAAGCAGGATGGCAATGGCAGAAGCCACAAGGATTCTTCGATGGGCAGAGAATCACGTGCTAGCACTGTCAGCAGTGTTCATTCCGGGAGTGGACAACTGGGAAGCAGACTTCCTCAGCAGGCACGACCTCCACCCGGGAGAGTGGGGACTTCATCAAGAAGTCTTCACACAGATTGTAAATCGTTGGGAACTGCCACAGGTGGACATGATGGCGTCCCGCCTCAACAAAAAGCTAAAAAGATATTGCGCCAGGTCAAGGGACCCTCAGGCGATAGCTGTGGACGCACTTGTGACACCGTGGGTGTACCAGTCGGTTTATGTGTTCCCTCCTCTTCCTCTCATACCCAAGGTACTGAGGATAGTAAGAAAGAGAGGAGTAAGAACTATACTCATCGTTCCGGATTGGCCAAGAAGGACTTGGTACCCAGAACTACAAGAAATGATCTCAGAGGACCCATGGCCTCTGCCTCTCAGACAGGACCTGTTACAGCAGGGTCCCTGTCTGTTCCAAGACTTACCGCGGCTGCGTTTGACGGCATGGCGGTTGAACGCCGGATCCTAACGGAAAAGGGCATTCCAGATGAAGTCATTCCTACGCTGATAAAAGCTAGGATGTGACAGCAAAGCATTATCACCGCATATGGCGGAAATATGTTGCTTGGTGTGAGGCCAGGAAGGCCCCTACAGAGGAACGATTCAGCAAGCTCATTCTGCGGCTGGATTGCCGCATCCTATATCAGTAAAAGCCCATTCCACAAGGAAGGTGGGCTCTTCTTGGGCGGCTACCCGAGGGGTCTCGGCTTTACAGCTTTGCCGAGCTGCTACTTGGTCGGGTTCAAACACATTTGCTAAGTTCTACAAGTTTGATACCCTGGCTGAGGAGGACCTTGCCTTTGCTCATTCGGTGCTCTCCCGCCCGTTTGGGAGCTTTGGTATAATCCCCATGGTCCTTACGGAGTTCCCAGCATCCACTAGGACGTCCCAAGTGCGGACTCTCTGCAATACATGTATATAGTTATTGCTTAACTAAAGGGTTATTGTTATGAGCCATCTGTTAAATGAGGCTCTGTTGTTGTTCATACTGTTAACTGGGTATGGTTATCACAAGTTGTACAGTGTGATTGGTGTGGCTGGTATGAGTCTTACCCAGGATTCCAAATCCTTTCCTTGTTGTGTCAGCTCTTCCGGGCACAGTTTTCCTAACTGAGGTCTGGAGGAGGGGCATAGAGGGAGGAGCCAGTGCACACCAGATAGTACCTAATCTTTCTTTTAGAGTGCCCAGTCTCCTGCGGAGCCCGTCTATTCCCCATAGTCCTTACGGAGTTCCCAGCATCCACTACGGACTACGAGAAATAGAATTACCGGTGAGTAAATTCTTATTTTCTCTTAGTCCGTAGAGGATGCTGGGTGCTCGTCCCAGTGCGGGCTGTACCTGCAGTTATTGGTTATGGTTACACACATGTTGTGTTGAGTTCAGTCAGTCTGTGGCTGATGGTATTCATGCCGTTGCATGCATTGTTGTTGAATGCCATGTTGTACGGCGTGTTTGAGGTGTGAGCTGGTATGTATCTCACCTTAGTTTAAAAATTAAATAAATCCTTTTCCTCGAAATGTCCGTCTCCCTGGGCACAGTTCCTATAACTGGAGTCTGGAGGAGGGGCATAGAGGGAGGAGCAAGTTCACACCCATTTAAAGTCTTAAAGTGCCCATGTCTCCTGCGGAACTCGTCTATACCCCATGGTTCTTGAAGCATCCCCAGCATCCTCTACGGACTAAGAGAAAAGGATTTACCGGTAGGTATTAAAATCCTATTTTTCACATTTTTGGCCACCCACATGTGGGATTTGCTACTTTTGCACAATGAATTACTTCTGACATTTTAGCATAATCTTTATTTTTCACAATTTTAATGTTTTCAAATTTGTTTCAACCCGTGTGTCTGATTTCTATATAGAAGTGTTAAATATGTAACCTGAGCATGGACAATTATTATTTAGATAAACTGCATGATGAAGTGTGTTGTGGTGATTCTATTGCATCATACATTTCTAACTGCACTTCAATACTTTTACTATATGGGGGAGAGTTCAGTATCGTGTATTTGGGCATCTCCCGCCCAGCTCTGTTACTAAGGGCCTGATTCATTGATTGCAAAAGAAAAGCTGTTTGCAGTCCTTAGCAATGCAATGCGATCGCATATTAGATGACCATGGCAACCATAGCTCACCATGTTCATCTGCAACAACAGGATTACTCAGCCTTGCCGTCGCATGCAGCTTGTGACATGTCCCCGTTTTCCCGAACGTCAGCCGCCCCTGTCCCTCCCCACGAACAATTCTGCCTGTCAATCAGTCCATAAAATTTAGGTGAGCAGCATTTATGTTTTGTTTTACTATAAAAGTCTAGTAGTTCAGTGTTTGAAACAATGCAGCAAAAACATGAACACACATCGACCCGGAATTTTGGTACAGATGTGTCCTCTCTCATAGTTGCTGCAGTCACGTTAAACAGCCCTTCCAGTCGCGCCTAGTCCTGAGCGCCTTTACTAGTGCTGGGCGTCTTTTTGTGCTATGCGAATAAGGGGTGCGGTATGTTAGGTAGATAAGACTTAGGTTGACAGTGTCTAGGTCAACAGTAAGTAGGTCGACATGGTTTCTAGGTCGACAGGGACTCTAGGTCGACATGAGAAAAGGTCGACATGAGTTTTTTTTACTTTTTTTGGTGTTGTTTTCTCCGTTTAGTGACCGGGAACCCCAATTAGTGCACCATGTCCCCTCGCATGGTTTGCTATGCTTCGGGCAAGGTGCTTCGCTGCGCTCGGCACAGGTTACCGTTCCCAATTGTAGTCCACGTGGATCATAAAGTATGAAAAAGTTCTAAAAATGAAACAAATGTGAAAAACTCATGTCGACCTACTTACTGTCGACCAATAGTGGTCGACCTAGACAGTGTTGACCTACTTACTGTCGACATAAAGACCGGATCCCGCGAATAAGAGGCACAAGCAGACTTTGCTGATTACAAGGAAAACACTGTGACACAGCATTTCGTATGTAGATGCAGTCGCAAACAGAATATAGGCATGCCGCATATCATTTTTATCAGCGGAGTCTGCTTGTGTGTCCCATTCACATAGCGAAGAATTTTCGGCAAAAAAAGACGCCTGACCTAAGCGGAATTGCACAGGAACTGCCATCTCGCTTACGCCAGGCGTTTCGAGGTGCATGGCATATTGAGGCTGGATGTATCACATCTGTATGCGTCAAAAGAAAAAGGGTCTACCAGGGTCAGACTGAGACCTAGGAATTTGCTGGCTTGCTGGTCTTGGCATTTTCCCAGGTTGCATATGTGTAAGGGGTATTTGTAAATCAGACAAATGTTTTGACTTTTTAGTGGATTGAATATTTTTGGAAACCACTGTATATTATTTATATACTATAGTTAGTGGGCAATTATGATAAATATAACAACTTAATTGTCAACGTGAGATTGAGATACTATAGATTTGAAGAAGAAAAGTATTTTATTTTTCAATATATTTGTACATTAAACAGTAAATGGATTATATCTTTACATTTGTTTTTGTTTTTTAGCTACTTATTTGAAAAGCTACCTTACAATGAGCCAAGATTACTCTATACTTAATGAGACCTCTGTGAGAAAAGATCCTTTGCCTTTGCGGTTTGATTGGAGAGATAAAAACTTGGTGACCCAAGTAAAAAATCAGATGGATGTAAGTTACATGTGTTTTTGATCTTAAATGGTCTTAATATTTTGATGATAGTATTACATTTTTTTATTTTTTTACTTTATTTTTTATTTAAGCATAAGCCTCAGCAACAGACATTACAAATAGTAGATACAACATTTTGAAGTGCACACATTTATACAGTATGACAATGTTGTTAAATGCCATTCAAAAAGAACCTTCGATGAGACAAAGAAAACAGTGCTATACGCAATAATGGAAACCACTTGATAAATCTGTGTAATATACCAGAGAGTGACTGCACTTAGGGGTACATTTACTAAGCAGTTATAAGAGCGGAGAAGTGAGCCAGTGGAGAAGTTACCCATGGCAACCAATCAGCACTGAAGTAACATCTGTCATTTGCATACTATGAAATGATACAGAGCTGCTGATTGGTTGATGGGGAAATTTCTCCACTGGCTCACTTCTCTGTTCTTATCACTGCTTAGTAAATGTACCCCTTAATGCCTTAGCTTCACCACTGCCTTTTCTAATTTTTCCAAACCAAAAGAAGTGGGAAACAACCAGGTCAGCAGTCTATTTCCCGGAGAACCTTACGCTAAAAATGATGGTATATTTTATGGACAGAAATTAATACAAGACAATATTAGTCACTCAGCTCATCTAGCAATTTACATAATGCAATAAGGAGGTAAGCCTTTAGGCTGTATTCTGTTGCAATATACCAAATTGCTTGAGAGCATATACTGTATAACAAAGGATAATATAAAAACATACGTGAATAATAAAATACTAAAGAAAGTATTTACGTAGTATCTAATTTTCTCTGACGTCCTAGTGGATGCTGGGAACTCCGTAAGGACCATGGGGAATAGACGGGCTCCGCAGGAGACTGGGCACTCTAAAAGAAAGATTAGGTACTATCTGGTGTGCACTGGCTCCTCCCTCTATGCCCCTCCTCCAGACCTCAGTTAGAATCTGTGCCCGACCAGAGCTGGGTGCTCCTAGTGGGCTCTCCTGAGCTTGCTAGAAAAGAAAGTATTTGTTAGGTTTTTTATTTTCAGTGAGATCTGCTGGCAACAGACTCACTGCTACGTGGGACTGAGGGGAGAGAAGCAAACCTACCTGCTTGCAGCTAGCTTGTGCTTCTTAGGCTACTGGACACCATTAGCTCCAGAGGGTTCGAACACAGGGCCTGACCTCAAACGTCCGTTCCCGGAGCCGCGCCGCCGTCCCCCTTGCAGAGCCAGAAGACAGAAGAAACGACGAAATCGGCGGCTGAAGACTCCTGTCTTCATTAAGGTAGCGCACAGCACCACAGCTGTGCGCCATTACTCCCACAGCAAACCACACACTCCGGTCACTGTAGGGTGCAGGGCGCTGGGGGGGGAGGCGCCCTGGGCAGCAATAAGAATACCTTTGGCATAAGAAATACACATAATACAGTCTGTGGCTGTATATGTGTAAAACCCCCGCCATTTTTTAGTCAGAAACAGCGGGACAGAAGCCCGCCGCTGAGGGGGCGGGGCCTTCTTCCTCAGCACACCAGCGCCATTTTCCCTTCACAGCTCCGCTGGAAGCAGCTCCCCAGGCTCTCCCCTGCAGTATCCTGATACAAGAAGGGTAAAAAAGAGAGGGGGGGGCACATAAATTTAGGCGCAAATAAGATAATTAAGCAGCTATTGGGAAAAATCACTTATTATAGTGTAAATCCCTGTGTTAAATAGCGCTGTGGTGTTTGCTGGCATACTCTCTCTCTCTGTCTCCCCAAAGGACTTTGTGGGGTCCTGTCCTCAGTCAGAGCATTCCCTGTGTGTGTGCGGTGTGTCGGTACGGCTGTGTCGACATGTTTGATGAGGAGGGTTACGTGGAGGCAGAGCAAGGGCAGATAAGTGTGGTGTCGCCCCCGACGGGGCCGACACCGGATTGGATGGATATGTGGAAGGTTTTAACCGACAGTGTCAACTCCTTACATAAAAGGTTCGATGAAGCAGCAGCCTTGGGACAGCCGGGGTCTCAGCCCGCGCCTGCCCAGGCGACTCTGAAGCCGTCAGGGGCTCATAAACGTCCGCTAGCTCAGATGGTGGACACAGATGTCGACACGGAGTCTGACTCCAGTGTAGATGAGGATGAGCCAAATGTACAGTCTACAAAGGCCATCCGATGCATGATTACTGCAATGAAAGATATATTGCACATTTCTGACGTTAACCCAGTTACCACCAAAAGGGGTATTATGTTTGGGGAGAAAAAGCAGCCAGTGACTTTTCCCCCATCTGCTGAATTAAATGAATTGTGTGAAGAAGCGTGGAGTTCCCCTGATAAGAAACTAGTGATTTCTAAGAGGTTACTGATGGCGTACCCTTTCCCGCCAACGGACAGGTTACGTTGGGAAACATCCCCTAGGGTGGACAAGGCGCTCACACGTTTATCTAAAAGGGTGGCACTGCCGTCTCAGGATACGGCCGCCCTAAAGGAGCCTGCAGATAGAAAGCAGGAAGCTATCCCGAAGTCTGTGTATACACACTCTGGTACTCTACTGAGACCTGCTATTGCTTCAGCCTGGATGTGTAGTGCTGCAGCAGCATGGACTGATACCCTGTAAGACAACATTGATTCCCTCGACAGGGATACTATTTTGCTAACCCTAGAACATATAAAAGACGTTGTCTTATATATGCGGGATGCCCAGAGGGACATTTGCCTGCTGGCATCTAGAATTAATAAAATGTCCATTTCTGCCAGGAGAGTATTATGGACTCGGCAGTGGACAGGTGATGCTGATTCTAAAAAACACATGGAGGTTTTGCCTTATAAGGGTGAGGAATTGTTTGGGGACGGTCTCTCGGACCTCGTATCCACAGCAACAGCTGGGAAGTCGACTTTTTTACCTCAGGTTCCCTCACAGCCTAAGAAAGCACCTTATTATCAAATACAGTCCTTTCGGCCTCAGAAAGGCAAGCGGGTCAGAGGCGCATCCTCTCTGGCCAGAGGCAAGGGTAGAGGAAAGAAGCTGCACCATGCAGCCAGTTCCCAGGAACAAAAATCCTCCCCTGCTTCCACTAAGTCCACCGCATGACGTTGGGGCTCCACAGGCGGATCCAGGTGCGGTGGGGGCGCATCTCCGAAACTTCAGCAGCCAGTGGGTTCGCTCACAGGTGGATCTCTGGGCTGTACAAATTGTATCTCAGGGATACAAGCTGGAGTTCAAGGCGACTCCCCCTCGCCGTTACCTGAAATCAGCCTTGCCAGCTGCTCCCAGGGAAAGGGAGGTAGTACTGGCGGCAATTCACAAGCTGTACCTCCAGCAGGTGATCATCAAGGTCCCCCTCCTTCAACAGGGAAGGGGTTACTATTCCACAATGTTTGTGGTACCGAAACCGGACGGTTCGGTGAGACCCATTCTGAATTTAAAATCCTTGAACACTTATATAAAGAAGTTCAAGTTCAAAATGGAATCGCTCAGGGCGGTTATTGCAAGCCTGGAAGAGGGGGATTTTATGGTGTCGCTTGACATCAAGGATGCTTAGTTGCATGTCCCCATTTACCCACCTCACGAGGAGTACCTCAGGTTCATGGTACAGGACTGTCATTACCAATTCCAGACGTTGCCGTTTGGTCTCTCCACGGCACCGAGAATATTTACCAAGGTAATGGCCGAAATGTTGATACTCCTTCGGAAGAAGGGAGTTATAATTATCCCGTACTTGGACGATCTCCTCATAAAGGCGAGGTCCAGGGAGCAGTTGTTGGTCAGCGTAGCACTCTCTCAGGAAGTGTTGCAACAGCGCGGCTGGATTCTGAATATCCCAAAGTCGCAGCTGATTCCTACGACGCGTCTGCTTTTCCTGGGCATGATTCTGGACACAGAACAGAAGAAGGTGTTTCTCCCGGTGGAGAAGGCCCAGGAATTGTCATCTCTGGTCAGGGACCTCCTGAAACCAAAACAGGTGTCGGTGCATCACTGCACGCGAGTCCTGGGAAAGATGGTGGCTTCTTACGAAGCAATTCCCTTCGGCATGTTCAATGCAAGGATCTTTCAGTAGGATCTGTTGGACAAATGGTCCGGATCGCATCTTCAGATGCATCGGTTGATCACCCTATCCCCGAGGGCCAGGGTGTCTCTGCTGTGGTGGCTGCAGTGTGCTCATCTTCTCGAGGGCCGCAGGTTCGGCATACAGGACTGGGTCCTGGTGACCACGGATGCAAGCCTCCGAGGATGGGGGGCAGTCACTCAGGGAAGAAACTTCCAAGGGCAGTGGTCAAGTCTGGAGACTTCACTACACATAAATATACTGGAACTAAGGGCCATTTACAACGCCCTGAGTCAAGCAGAGCCCCTGCTTCAAAACCAAGCAGTACTGATTCAGTCAGACAACATCACGGCGGTCGCCCAAATAAACCACCAGGGCGGCACAAGAAGCAGGATGGCAATGGCAGAAGCCACAAGGATTCTTCGATGGGCGGAGAATCACGTGCTAGCACTGTCAGCAGTGTTCATTCCGGGAGTGGACAACTGGGAAGCAGACTTCCTCAGCAGGCACGACCTCCACCCGGGTGAGTGGGGACTTCATCAAGAAGTCTTCACACAGATTGTAAATCATTGGGAACTGCCACAGGCGGACATGATGGCGTCCTGCCTCAACAAAAAGCTAAAAAAAAAAATATTACGCCAGGTCAAGGGACCTTCAGGCGATAGCTGTGGACGCACTAGTGACACCGTGGGTGTACCAGTCGGTTTATGTGTTCCCTCCTCTTCCTCTCATACCCAAAGTACTGAGGATAGTAAGAAAAAGAGGAGTAAGAACTATACTCATCGTTCCGGATTGGCCAAGAAGAACTTGATACCCAGAACTACAAGAAATTATCTCAGAGGACCCATGGCCTCTGCCTCTCAGACAGGACCTGTTGCAGCAGGGACCCTGTCTGTTCCAAGACTTACCGCGGCTGCGTTTGACGGCATGGCGGTTGGACGCCGGATCCTAACGGAAAAGGGCATTCCAGATGAAGTGATTCCTACGCTTATAAAAGCTAGGAAGGATGTGACAGCAAAGCATTATCACCGCATATGGTGGAAATATGTTGCTTGGTGTGAGGCCAGGAAGGCCCCAACAGAGGAATTCCAGCTGGGTCAATTTCTGCACTTCCTACAGTCAGGGGTGACTAAGGGCCTAAAATGGGGGTCCATAAAGGTCCAGATTTCGGCCCTATCTATTTTCTTTCAAAAAGAACTGGCTTCACTGCCTGAAGTTCAGACGTTTGTTAAGGGAGTGCTGCATATTCAGCCCCCTTTTGTGCCTCCAGTGGCACCTTGGGATCTTAACGTTGTGTTGGATTTCCTGAAATCACACTGGTTTGAGCCACTTAAGACCGTGGAGCTAAAGTATCTCACGTGGAAGGTGGTCATGCTGTTGGCCTTAGCTTCAGCTAGGCGTGTGTCAGAATTGGCGGCTTTGTCATGTAAAAGCCCATATCTGATCTTCCATATGGACAGGGCAGAATTGAGGACTCGTCCCCAATTTCTCCCTAAGGTGGTATCGGCGTTTCATTTGAACCAACCTATTGTGGTGCCTGCGGCTACTCGGGACTTGGAGGACTCCAAGTTGCTTGATGTAGTCAGGGCTTTGAAAATCTATGTAGCCAGGATGGCTGGAGTCAGGAAAACTGACTCGCTGTTTATCCTGCATGCACCCAACAAGCTGGGTGCTCCTGCTTCAAAGCAAACTATTGCGCGCTGGATCTGTAACACGATTCAGCAAGCTCATTCTGCGGCAGGATTGCCGCATCCTAAATCAGTAAAAGCCCATTCCACAAGGAAGGTGGGCTCTTCTTGGGCGGCTGCCCGAGGGGTCTCGGCTTTACAGCTTTGCCGAGCTGCTATTTGGTTGGGTTCAAACTAGTGATGTGCACCGGACATTTTTCAGGTTTTGTATTTTGGTTTTGGGTTCGGTTCCGCCGCCGTGATTTGGGTTCGAACGCGTTTTGCCAAAACCTCACCGAATTTTTTTTTTGTCGGATTCGGGTGTGTTTTGGATTCGGGTGTTTTTTTCAAAAAACCTTAAAAAACAGCTTAAATCATTGAATTTGGGGGTCATTTTGATCCCATAGTATTATTAACCTCAATAACCATAATTTACACTCATTTTCAGTCTATTCTGAACACCTCACACCTCACAATATTATTTTTAGTCCTAAAATTTGCACCGAGGTCGCTGGATGGCTAAGCTAAGCGACCCTAGTGGCCGACACAAACACCTGGCCCATCTAGGAGTGGCACTGTAGTGTCAGGCAGGATGGCCCTTCCAAAAAATACTCCCCAAACAGCACATGACGCAAAGAAAAAAAGAGGCGCAATGAGGTAGCTGTGTGAGTAAGCTAAGCGACCCTAGTGGCCGACACAAACACCTGGCCCATCTAGGAGTGGCACTGCAGTGTCACGCAGGATGGCCCTTCCAAAAAATACTCCCCAAACAGCACATGACGCAAAGAAGAAAAAAAAGAGGCGCAATGAGGTAGCTGTGTGAGTAAGCTAAGCGACCTTAGTGGCCGACACAAACACCTGGCCCATCTAGGAGTGGCACTGCAGTGTCACGCAGGATGGCCCTTCCAAAAAAGACTCAATGCAGATTTTGAAATAAAATGGTTCCTTCAGTAACATTCCACTCTCTTTTAACCATCATCACCCTCACCCCTATCCATGTATAGGCACCATTCACCTATGTCTATACAATGCATGCACATCACATCTTTCCCGTCACCTTAATAATTAAATCAATTTAAATGTTTTACATATATCATTCATGATACCCATTTAGATGTATATCTATTTATTCCATTTAGATTAACAGTAGGGACACTGTGTTCCATCATCTAAATTAAACTGTTGTCAAGTAAATAAGTCACTGGAAACACTGGTACGTTACAGAATGCGTACCATAAGACTGAAAAATGCTCTGGACTAATTATTAATGGGATAAACAAGAAGAAGATCTCTGAACCATCATCCAGTATATATCCAAGAGACTTTCAATTTATGAAGTACCACTTCTGAGAAATGGACACGTGACCTCCTAGGATATCTGCAAAAAGACCTTTTTAGCTGTTAAATTTGTTTTATTATTATTTTTATTATTATGATATTGTGCTTATAACGTTATTTGTATTATTTATCTGGGCACAGGCATGACCTCTGAACCAAATATATGCTGCCCATTGAGATACATAACCGTCATAAACTCTATATACACTACCAGCAGGGACGCTGTGTTCCATTATGAGTATGCGAAGGAAGTGCGTCACCGGAAGTACCGGTGCGGTTCAAGGTGCGTTCCACCATACGGAAGTGAATGCGGAACCGTTATTACAAGATATATGAACTTTGAACAGACAAATAAGTAAAGGAGTACTCAGTACTGTTCATCAACACCGCCGTACGACCTAATAGAAAAACTCGAGGCATATTAACCTCGCGGCCGCAACCGGAAGTTGCGGCAACGTCACTTCCGGTGACCGGGACGCGATTTTTAAAACACATAATTCTGTGACAATTTAAAGTTTTCAAAAAATGTTTTATAAAATGTATGCATGTTATGTACTTAATCGATTGGAATATTTAAGTTAAAACCAAAAGAACTATGTATTCCTTACCTGGGTTCAGACTTGATCCCTGACCCGGAAATGAATTTCACTAAGGGTATAAATAGGATTTCTGTACACTCCACTCTCACTGCCTGATGAAGGGTTGATCCCGAAACGCGTAGCAGCAGGAGATTGGAGATTTGGATGAACTGCGGAAAGGGGAAAGGCTGACCAGACGTTTGTGACGTGGACGAGGGAACCAGGTTCCGGAGCCAGTTACCCTAAGGTTACATCTGAAACGCCCACTATACACTCTCCTCTGGTAATCCTCCACCTATATCACCCTCCATTTGGGGAATTATTAATTTTAAAGAAGGATTATTAGTTTTTATGTGTATCTTACTTGTGTTATTTGTACCTTGAATGTCAGTGTAATTAATCTTCCCTACACAAATATACTACACTATATGCTTTTTTATCTACTCTTTTCCATATGGAACTCCTCTAAGGACCTCATTTGCATATGTGAAGTATTAAGGGAAGTATGATCTTTTATTTTTACACCTAAGCAATTTATTGGCCACGTATTAGATTCATTTGAAGCGCACCCTATTGCACTAATTCTATACACACCCACATTGATACTTTGGTAATAGGGATTACCTTTGGTGCAAAGGGGGTAGCTGCTTCGGTTCAAAGTTGGCGCCATATTAGCTCTCTAGCAGTGTCACGCAGGATGGCCCTTCCAAAAAATACTCCCCAAACAGCACATGACGCAAAGAAGAAAAAAAAGGCGCAATGAGGTAGCTGTGTGAGTAAGCTAAGCGACCCTAGTGGCCGACACAAACACCTGGCCCATCTAGGAGTGGCACTGCAGTGTCAGGCAGGATGGCCCTTCCAAAAAATACTCCCCAAACAGCACATGACGCAAAGAAGAAAAAAAAGAGGCGCAGTGAGGTAGCTGTGTGAGTAAGCTAAGCGACCCTAGTGGCCGACACAAACACCTGGCCCATCTAGGAGTGGCACTGCAGTGTCACGCAGGATGGCCCTTCCAAAAAATACTCCCCAAACAGCACATGACGCAAAGAAAAATGAAAGAAAAAAGAGGTGCAAGATGAAATTGTCCTTGGGCCCTCCCACCCACCCTTATGTTGTATAAACAGGACATGCACACTTTAACCAACCCATCATTTCAGCGACAGGGTCTGCCACACGACTGTGACTGAAATGACTGGTTGGTTTGGGCCCCCACCAAAAAAGAAGCAATCAATCTCTCCTTGCACAAACTGGCTCTACAGAGGCAAGATGTCCACCTCATCATCATCGTCCGATTCATCACCCCTTTCACTGTGTACATCCCCCTCCTCACAGATTATTAATTCGTCCCCACTGGAATCCATCATCTCAGATCCCCGTGTACTTTCTGGAGGCAATTGCTGCTGGTGAATGTCTCCATGGAGGAATTGATTATAATTCATTTTAATGAACATCATCTTCTCCACATTTTCTGGAAGTAGCCTCGTACGCCGATTGCTGACAAGGTGAGCAGCGGCACTAAACACTCTTTCGGAGTACACACTGGAGGGAGGGCAACTTAGGTAGAATAAAGCCAGTTTGTGCAAATTGCCTCTTTTCCCTGCCAGTATACGTACGGACTGTCTGACGTGCCTACTTGGATGCGGTCACTCATATAATCCTCCACCATTCTTTCAATGGTGAGAGAATCATATGCAGTGACAGTAGACGACATGTCAGTAATCGTTGGCAGGTCCTTCAGTCCGGACCAGATGTCAGCATCAGCAGTCGCTCCAGACTGCCCTGCATCACCGCCAGCGGGTGGGTTCGGAATTCGTAGCCTTTTCCTCGCACCCCCAGTTGCGGGAGAATGTGAAGGAGGAGATGTTGACAGGTCGCGTTCCGCTTGACTTGACAATTTTCTCACCAGCAGTTCTTTGAACCCCTGCAGACTTGTGTCTGCCGGAAAGAGAGATCCAACGTAGGTTTTAAATCTAGGATCGAGCACGGTGGCCAAAATGTAGTGCTCTGATTTCAACAGATTGACCACACGTGAATCCTGGTTAAGCGAATGAAGGGCTCCATCCACAAGTCCCACATGCCTAGCGGAATCGCTCTGTTTTAGCTCCTCCTTCAATGCCTCCAGCTTCTTCTGCAAAAGCCTGATGAGGGGAATGACCTGACTCAGGCTGGCAGTGTCTGAAGTGACTTCACGTGTGACAAGTTCAAAGGGCAGCAGAACCTTGCACAACGTTGAAATCATTCTCCACTGCGCTTGAGACAGGTGCATTCCACCTCCTTTGCCTATATCGTGGGCAGATGTATAGGCTTGAATGGCCTTTTGCTGCTCCTCCATCCTCTGAAGCAAATAGAGGGTTGAATTCCACCTCGTTACCACCTCTTGCTTCAGATGATGGCAGGGCAGGTTCAGGTTTTTTTGGTGGTGCTCCAGTCTTCTGTACGCGGTGCCTGCACGCCGAAAGTGGCCCGCAATTCTTCTGGCCACCGACAGCATCTCTTGCACGCCCCTGTCGTTTTTTAAATAATTCTGCACCACCAAATTCAAGGTATGTGCAAAACATGGGACGTGCTGGAATTTGCCCAGATGTAATGCACGCACAATATTGCTGGCGTTGTCCGATGCCACAAATCCCCAGGAGAGTCCAATTGGGGTAAGCCATTCTGCGATGATCTTCCTCAGTTGCCGTAAGAGGTTTTCAGCTGTGTGCGTATTCTGGAAAGCGGTGATACAAAGCGTAGCCTGCCTAGGAACGAGTTGGCGTTTGCGAGATGCTGCTACTGGTGCCGCCGCTGCTGTTCTTGCAGCAGGAGGCAATACATCTACCCAGTGGGCTGTCACAGTCATGTAGTCCTGAGTCTGCCCTGCTCCACTTGTCCACATGTCCGTGGTTAAGTGGACATTGGGTACAACTGCATTTTTTAGGACACTGGTGAGTCTTTTTCTGACGTCTGTGTACATTCTCGGTATCACCTGCCTAGAGAAGTGGAACCTAGATGGTATTTGGTAACGGGGGCACACTACCTCAAGAAATTGTCTAGTTCCCTGTGAACTAACGGCGGATACCGGACGCACGTCTAACACCAACATAGTTGTCAAGGCCTCAGTTATCCGCTTTGCAACAGGATGACTGCTGTGATATTTCATCTTCCTCGCAAAGGACTGTTGGACAGTCAATTGCTTACTGGAAGTAGTACAAGTGGTCTTCCAACTTCCCCTCTGGGATGACGATCGACTCCCCGCAGCAACAACAGCAGCACCAGTAGCAGTAGGCATTACACTCAAGGATGCATCGGAGGAATCCCAGGCAGGAGAGGACTCGTCAGACTTGCCAGTGACATGGCCTGCAGGACTATTGGCTTTCCTGGGTAAGGAGGAAATTGACACTGAGGGAGTTGGTGGTGTGGTTTGCGCGAGCTTGGTTACAAGAGGAAGGTATTTACTGGTCAGTGGACTGCTTCCGCTGTCGCCCAAAGTTTTTGAACTTGTCACTGACTTATTATGAATGCGCTGCAGGTGACGTATAAGGGAGGATGTTCCGAGGTGGTTAACGTCCTTACCCCTACTTATTACAGCTTGACAAAGGCAACACACGGCTTGACACCTGTTGTCAGCATTTCTGTTGAAATACTTCCACACTGAAGAGCTGATTTTTTTGGTATTTTCACCAGGCATGTCAATGGCCATATTCCACCCACGGACAACAGGTGTCTCCCCGGGTGCCTGACTTAAACAAACCACCTCACCATCAGAATCCTCCTTGTCAATTTCCTCCCCAGCTCCAGCAACACCCATATCCTCATCCTGGTGTACTTCAACACTGACATCTTCAATTTCACTATCAGGAACTGGACTGCGGGTGCTCCTTTCAACACTTGCAGGGGGCGTGCAAATGGTGGAAGGCGCAAGCTCTTCCCGTCCAGTGTTGGGAAGGTCAGGCATCGCAACCGACACAATTGGACTCTCCTTTGGGATTTGTGATTTCGAAGAACGCACAGTTCTTTGCTGTGCTTTTGCCGCAAGTCTTTTCTTTTTTTCTAGCGAGAGGATGAGTGCTTCCATCCTCATGTGAAACTGAACCACTAGCCATGAACATAGGCCAGGGCCTCAGCCGTTCCTTGCCACTCCGTGTCGTAAATGGCATATTGGCAAGTTTACGCTTCTCCTCAGACTCTTTTAATTTTGATTTTTGGGTAATTTTTTTACTGATCTTTTGTGTTTTGGATTTTACATGCTCTGTACTATGACATTGGGCATCGGCCTTGGCAGACGACGTTGATGGCATTTCATCATCTCGGCCATGACTAGTGGCAGCAGCTTCAGTACGAGGTGGAAGTGGATCTTGATCTTTCCCTATTTTTTTAACCTCCACATTTTTGTTCTCCATATTTTGCGCACAACTAAAAGCCACCACAGGTATACAATGTAGATGGATGGATAGTATACTATTATTACTTATACTTATGGACGACGAGTGACGACACAGAGGTAGGTACAGCCGTGGCCTACCGTACTGCTGCTTATATATATATATAATATACTGTATAACGGACCTGGTGGACACTGTCAGCAGACTGCTAAACTAGTATGAAGAAAGAAAAAAAAAACACCACAGGTATACAATGTAGATGGATGGATAGTATAGTATTACTTATGGACGACGAGTGACGACACAGAGGTAGGTACAGCCGTGGCCTACCGTACTGCTGCTTATATATATATATATATAATATACTGTATAATGGACCTGGTGGACACTGTCAGCAGACTGCTAAACTAGTATGAAGAAAGAAAAAAAAAAACACCACAGGTATACAATGTAGATGGATGGATAGTATAGTATTACTTATGGACGACGAGTGACGACACAGAGGTAGGTACAGCCGTGGCCTACTGTACTGCTGCTTATATATATATATAATATACTGTATAATGGACCTGGTGGACACTGTCAGCAGACTGCTAAACTAGTATGAAGAAAGAAAAAAAAAAACACCACAGGTATACAATGTAGATGGATGGATAGTATAGTATTACTTATGGACGACGAGTGACGACACAGAGGTAGGTACAGCCGTGGCCTACCGTACTGCTGCTTATATATATATATATATATATATATATATATATAATATACTGTATAACGGACCTGGTGGACACTGTCAGCAGACTGCTAAACTAGTATGAAGAAAGAAAAAAAAAAACACCACAGGTATACAATGTAGATGGATGGATAGTATAGTATTACTTATGAACGACGAGTGACGACACAGAGGTAGGTACAGCCGTGGCCTACCGTACTGCTGCTTATGTATATATAATATACTGTATAACGGACCTGGTGGACACTGTCAGCAGACTGCTAAACTAGTATGAAGAAAGAAAAAAAAAACACCACAGGTATACAATGTAGATGGATGAATAGTATAGTATTACTTATACTTATGGACGACGAGTGCACTGACGACACAGAGGTAGGTACAGCCGTGGCCTACCGTACTGCTGCTTATATATATATAATATACTGTATAACGGACCTGGTGGACACTGTCAGCAGACTGCTAAACAAACTAGCATGAAGAAAGAAAAAAAAAACACAGTGTTTTTCAGGCAGACAAACGTATACTGGACTGGTGGTCACTGTCAGCAAAACTGTGCACTGTACTCCTGCTATAACTGCTCCCCAGTCCCCACAATTAGGCAGTGTGAGCAGAGCAGTGCACTCAGCACAGATATATCATGCAGCAGTGCAGCACACTGAGTGAGCACAGCCACAGATATGGTGGAGCGTTTTTTTCAGGCAGAGAAACAAAGGATTAAAATCACTGGTGGTATAATCAAAACCCTGCACTGTACTCCCTAACAGCTGCTCCCCGTCCCCAATCCTCCCCACAATTATAACAATGTCACTCTTAGACTAAGTCTTTTCTATTACGGAGAGGACGCCAGCCACGTCCTCTCCCTATCAATCTCAATGCACGTGTGAAAATGGCGGCGACGCGCGGCTCCTTATATAGAATCCGAGTCTCGCGAGAATCCGACAGCGGGATGATGACGTTCGGGCGCGCTCTGGTTAACCGAGCAAGGCGGGAGGATCCGAGTCGCTCGGACCCGTGTAAAAAAAAAGGTGAAGTTCGGGCGGGTTCGGATTCCGAGGAACCGAACCCGCTCATCACAAGTTCAAACACATTTGCTAAGTTCTACAAGTTTGATACCCTGGCTGAGGAGGACCTTGCCTTTGCTCATTCGGTGCTGCAGAGTCATCCGCACTCTTCCGCCCGTTTGGGAGCTTTGGTATAATCCCCATGGTCCTTACGGAGTTCCCAGCATCCACTGGGACGTCAGAGAAAATAAGAATTTACTCACCGGTAATTCTATTTCTAGTAGTCCGTAGTGGATGCTGGGCGCCCGTCCCAAGTGCGGACTCTCTGCAATACATGTATATAGTTATTGCTTAACTAAAGGGTTATTGTTATGAGCCATCCGTTAAATGAGGCTCAGTTGTTGTTCATACTGTTAACTGGGTATGGTTATCACAAGTTGTACAGTGTGATTGGTGTGGCTGGTATGAGTCTTACCCTGGATTCCAAATCCTTTCCTTGTTGTGTCAGCTCTTCCGGGCACAGTTTCCCTAACTGAGGTCTGGAGGAGGGGCATAGAGGGAGGAGCCAGTGCACACCAGATAGTACCTAATCTTTCTTTTAGAGGGCCCAGTCTCCTGCGGAGCCCATCTATACCCCATGGTCCTTACAGAGTTCCCAGCATCCACTACGGACTACGAGAAATAGAATTACCGGTGAGTAAATTCTTATTTTAATAGTAAGCTTATTATTACTGTATTCCATAGGCTCCTGTTTTTGGCGGTGGGTTGATATGATTTTATCCAACTTTATCATTCCTTTTTAAAAGAAACAGGAGTTCTACCCCATCAAGTTTTTCTGTTCCTGATTCAGATCCTAATATATACAGTACTGTAGCATGTTAAAGATCTTGCATTGCAAAACTTTTACAGACCGGTTGCTAATACTAATTAATATACAAAATCCCAACAATCTCCACTAGTAAAGTGGCAGATGCCAGATTTATTTTCTCAAGATCACTCGAGATTTGGCAGAGGGACTAAGCAAATATTATTTCAATCCATAAGCTAAACATAGGTAGCCAGTTGGCCATTGTCCTTGTACAAGGGAGTTTTCCATCCTCACACAGCACCTTGCCCATCACACGCCCCAACATTGTCACTGCTCGTGGTGCTGCAGCGTCTGCCGGAACGTCCTTTATTATGATTAGCCACGGACCCTGTTTGCTGGAACATTTCCACCCAAGACAGGATAGTTTAGTTTGGTGGTGCAGGTCTCGGGAAATTGTGCTGGAACCCAGTTGTTACGGATGCCAGGGAAGGTCCACCATTCCATCCTGTCCTGTAACTTTGGAAATATATTATATTATATTCTACACACCATGCAGATTCCTGGATGGCATACCAGCTGTCACTCAAGTCTACTGTAACACATAAGATACACATACAAGTTTCAGTTAAAAAAAAATTTAAACACCCTGTACAGTATAAAGCCTCTCATGGATGATTGAAGAATATGGGTAATGTGCTAAATGATTTGTGGTTTTCATGGAACTTTGCAATTTTATTGAAGTCATATGCAGTATGTTACAATGTAAACTAGATCCTCCTAGCATTAACACTAAAGATTATACTCCACTTAGAAGGATATCATAGAAGGTGTTAAGGATACAGATGTGTCCAGGGATCTTGTGATACATGGCATCTTGAGGCGAGCTGTATGAAGACACATCTGTATGCTTACTGTTGTGAACTTTGTCTTAAAAATGTAATGTAATGGACTCTGATCACCTCTTTGACCATTGTGTAAATACAAGTGCCTGTATAGTAGCCTGTTGATATATCATCCGTATTGCTCAGTGTGCACTCATGATTGTGCGCTGACGGTGTTGTGCAGGTGAGTGCGGTGGTATATTGTGCAGTCGTACCCCAGATTGTGCACCGCGTGATGTATTGGTCCTTGGGTCGGCTGGGGCACACATCATCCTGATATATACTCAGCCTAGGAGATAGATGTATTGAATAACAGACTTTCATTGTCGGGACAGACAGAGGAGTGTAGCTGCGCATCTTAGACCCAGGTCAGCTGGAAAACGTCTGTTTGCAGTTGTTCGCAAGCAGTATGAACTGTTACTACCTATAGCAACTTAGGAGTAAGACATTGTAGCAGAACGTAAGATGCCCTTAAAAGCTTTTACTGTATACCTGAACAAAAGTTGGACATTCAAGCAAGCATTCTACCTTGCGGTGACTATAATTTCATGGCTCGAAAGTGCTTTCCTGCAACGTCCACTAAATGCATAGCTTATTCTTTTTCTAGCTACCTCCTGTGCTCTTCGTCCACGCATTTATGTCATCAGGCATAATTGTTAAAACTCTGTATTAAGCATTGGTGCTATGTGCTGGGTACTGTTATTATCTGTTTATATATTTATATTAAGTGTTTTGTGCTATAAATAAATCTGAATTTTAGAGGTGGGAAAAAGAAGGCAAAAAAAATATTTCTTTCCAAAAACATTGGATCTTTGTTCCCAATTAAAATTAGATATTATATAGCAGTATACATTACAGGTGTCTTTGGATAGCAATATTTTTTTGCTTCTTTTTTTTTTTTTTTTTTTACTTCTAAAATATTTCTGATTCACATAGAGTCATTATTTGAAATCTTTATTTTTTTAGTGTGGTGCCTGTTGGGCTTTCAGCATAGTTGGGTCGGTAGAGTCGGTTTATGCCATCAATGGACATCCACTTGAGGACCTCAGTGTACAGCAGGTCATTGACTGTTCCTACCTGGATAGGGGCTGTAATGGTGGATCGACCTCTAGCGCTCTGAAATGGTTATATCAGGTGATTCTATCTTTCCATTTTCCGTGCATAATCTAACTCCTCTCATAATTGCTTCACATTTATTTTTATTTTCTTTTTTTCATGAATTCTCTTCTTTTCATGTGATCTTAAAGGCTGCTTTTATTCTTGTTTTTATTTTCAGTCCTAAGTTTACAACCTTTTAACAAGCTCAAGAAATAAAGAGGCTTTCACCTAGGAATTATGGTGCATTTGTCTATATACTTGTGCTGACTTTTAAGCATGATCCTAATTTATGTATCTAATGTTGTTTTTGTTTTGAAGTCTCAAACAAAACTGGTGAGGTCATCTGAGTACTCATATAAAGCAAAAACTGGACTCTGCCACTATTTTCCCAGGACTGAATTTGGGGTTTCTATAAAAAGATATGATGCTTATGACTTCAGGTAAACTATTTTTCATTTACATAGGGAACCTCTTGGCATATAAATCATCCTGGCTCATTCTATGCTCTGGATACTAGATACTTTAGCACTAAATATCATGCAGACATGTTAACTAGATCCACTGCATTTTGGATGCCTAAGATTGCAGTTAAGCTGGGTACACATAGTGTGATTTCTTTGCACTATATCGCACACTGGTGCCTAGCGATCGCCTCTGAGAAAGAGGCGGTCGCTGGACGGGAGGGGGCTGAATGGCGTGGCCGGACCAATGGGGGGGCGGGCCGCGGTGGCTGCGTGACGTCACACGCAGCCGCTGCGGGCCGGGGAGTGATGAGTAGCTCCCGGCCAGCACGCTAAAGCTGCGCTGGTCGGGAGCTACACTTGAAGTGCAAGTGCATCGCCGCTGTGCGATGCCTTTGCACTTCTGCGGGGGGGCCGGCACTGACATGCGGAGCGGACTAGCCCTGTGCTGGGCGTCCCCCCGCATGTCAGTGTGAATGATCGTAGCTGTGCTAAATTTAGCACAGCTACGATCAACTCGGAATGACCGCCACTATCTGGCTAGAGTGCTATATAGTGCACTATATCGCACAATGTGTACGCACTATGGGGCTAATTCTGAGTTGATCGCAGCAGCAAATTTGTTAGCAGTTGGGCTAAACCATGTGCACTGCAGGGGGGGCAGATATAACATGTGTAGAGAGAGTTAGATTTGGGTGGGGTGTATTCAAACTGAAATCGAAATTGCAGTGTAAAGATAAAGCAGCCAGTATTTACCCTGCACAGAAACAAAATAACCCACCCAAATCTAACTGTCTCTGCAAATGTTATATCTGTTCCCCCCTGCAGTGCACATGGCTTTGCCCAATTGCTAACAAACTTGCTGCTGCGATCAACTCAGAATTACCCCCTATATTGTATGCGATATAGTGCGGTGCGCGCTCCCACAGGTCATTTCCGATGTTCTGTGTCGGATGAACATGCAGCTCAATTTTAGCTAGATAGCACACTATCTAGTGCATATTGTACCATGTGTATGTAATGTACGATATTGTATCCAATTTGTGTCATCACAATAAAGTGAGAAGTCATATCTTATGCTATATCCTATGGGGGTACACACGGGATAATTTTTACCCGTTTTCTAAGCGATCTGATTAGTGTGTACTCCCCATTATGCTAAATCTATTGTGCTAAATCTTACTGTGTGTATGCACTATTTCGTTTGTTCGGGAGCTCAGAGGATTTCAAGGGAAGTAGTGTAGGATTTCTTAACATAGCTGAAAGCACACGGTAAGATTCTAGCTATCAGTTCAGGGTGAACAAAGAAATTGCAGCGTCACTTCATGACCTTTAGGGCACTGGTTCTTGTTAAACTTACGGTATTAATTCTCATGGTTATAGTTCAGCCCACAAAATTGATATTTCTCATTTGTAATATGTGGCAGGTACACTGTAAACCACAAGAGTGCCTTAGTCTAAGAAGCAGTGAAAACTGTGGAGAAGTTGTCCATGGCAACCAATCAGCATTGAAGTAACATTTAGAATTTGCATACTACAAAATTATACAGAGAGGCTGATTGGTTGCCATGGGCAACTTCTCCACTGGCTCACTTCTCCATACTTTTCATTGCTTCATGAATAGACCCCCTAATTCTGTTTCACCAATGGTGCCAGTTGTCATATACAGTACATATAACACATTGGTTATTTAGAGTTTTAGCTATTTATGGTAAAATGTATGTACTGTACAAAGAGAAATGTATCCACATTAATTTATAATTATAAGGTACTTATGGTGTAAGCTTTAATTAAACTATGATTGGTGAATGGCACAGCGTATTTGTATTCAGATGGAGATAATAACCTTGATTTATCATGAAAACACCAGAACTGATATGTTAGTTTAGCTCCAGTCAATGGATCCTTTCTCTGTGGAACTTTAATACTGTACACATCTAGTCTCTTGTGTTAGTTTTCAGCTTTTCCTATTTTAAAATCACAAGTCACATTAGCAACAAGCAGGGAACAGAACATTACATTGCAAGGACCCATAGCAAAATTTGTGAGGGAGCCCAGTGATGACATTCTGGCCTCCTTAGGATGTGGGGTGGTGGTGTTAGGATTAGGGGTAGGGTGAAAATACTTACCTGTATCTGTTGGAATTGAGTAGGAGCATAGGAATCTGGAGTGTAATGTGTGGTGTCTATTCCCTGCTGTGGCAGAATTCAATAATAAAGAAACATAACACACGCACGCACAGTCATATTATAAAGCTTAGCGTGGCCTGTATGCTTTCAGTGACTGCATTGTTGATGCCCATGTCTTTCTGTTTTCTAATAGGCTGCAAGCCAGTGGTGCAAGTAGAACGCCAAAAAATGGGTGTGGCCAAATGCCACATGGGGCTTGGCAAATGAAAATGGGGGCGTGATACACATATGGAGGGAGGGGCAGATACACATATGACCCCAACAGTGCCAGATACACGTTGCCCCACAGTGCCAGATATACATTGCCCCACAGTGCCAGATATACATTGCTCCACAGTGCCAGATATACATTGCCCCACAGTGCCAGTTCTACATTGCCCCACAGTGCCAGATACACATTGCCCCACAGTGCCAGATACACAAATGCCCCCACAGTGCCAGATACACATTGCCCCCACAGTGCCAGATGCACATTGCCTCACAGTGCCAGATATACATTGCCCCACAGTGCCAGATATACATTGCTCCACAGTGCCAGATATACATTGCCCCACAGTGCCAGTTATACATTGCCCCACAGTGCCAGATATACATTGCCCCACAGTGCCAGATACACAAATGCCCCCACAGTGGCAGATACACATTGCCCCCACAGTGCCAGATACACATTGCCCCCACAGTGCCAGATACACATTGCCTCACAGTGCCAGATACACATTGCCCTACAGTGCCAGATACACAAATGCCCCCACTGTGTCAGATATACATTGCCCCCCAGTGCCAGATACAGAAATGCACCCACAGTGTCAATTATGCCCCCAGTGCCAGATACAGAAATGCCCCCAGTGCCAGATACACATGTCCCCCCATTGCCAGATATGCCCCCAGTGCCAGATACACATGTCCCCCCCATTGCCAGATATGCCCCCAGTGCCAGGTATACATGCCCCCCCCAGTGCCAGATACACATATTCCAGCAGTGCCACATATGCCCCCAGTGCCAGATACACATGTCCCCCCTTTGCCAGATATGCCCCCAGTGCCAGATATGCCCCCAGTGCCAGATATGCCCCAGTGCCAGATATGCTCCCAGTGCCTGGTATACATGCCCCCAGTGCCAGGTATACATGAAGCTCCCCCCCCCCCCCCCCGCTGCTCACTGCTGCCGCTGCTGTCTTGTGTGTGTGTGTGTGTGTGTGTGTGTGTGTGTGTGTGTGTGTGTGGGGAGGAGAGCGCCGCCTGCGCCTCTCCTTCCCCTCAGTGTCCGGCGGGCGGCAGATGCGGATGGCTCAGTTCAATTCAGCGCCGATCCGTGAGCCAATCAAAGCTCGCGGTCCGGCAGCCTTGGCTTCCGGTCCACGAGCTCTGATTGGCTCATGAGCGGCGCTGAATTAAACGAAGACACTGAGGGGTAGGAGAGGCGCAGGCTGCGCTCTCCTCCCCTCACATCAGCGGCGGTGAGCAGCAGAGGGAAAGACGGGGAGCGGCAAGGTGCGGTGGCCCGTCGGTGTGGGTACGGCGTACCCACGGCTAAATTCTTAAGGGTACGCCGTACCCGCACACTTGCACCACTGCTGCAAGCAGTCAAGTTCTAGATATATTCCTTCTCGGTCTTCATATCGTTACATAATAATTTGTGTTTTTATACTTTTTAGTAGATTTACTTTTCTCTTGGACTAACACTAAGGTGAATAATAATTAATTTACAGACATCAAAAACAAAACACATAGTACAAAAGATTACAAGCATCAAAAACAAAGCGCACAGTACAAAAGATTACAAGCATCAAAAACAAAGCGCACAGTACAAAAGATTACAAGCATCAAAAACAAAGTGCACAGTACAAAAGATTAATACCGTAATACAGAAGTGAAAAAAGAAAACCTAGGGTGCACAATAAGCGTAATGCAGGATTGATGCAGACATTTTGGGTAGTAACTTCCATGGGTATATATATTTCACCCAAAAGAGGTACTGTACCAGGGGAGGCACGTTGGGTGCACTACGTAGGATAGCCCTGGGTGGAACAGGTCACATCTGGAAGAGATGACACAAAATGGGGTGATTGTAGCGAACTAATGCTATGAGTGGGTTCAAGCATAAATGTCCGCTCCATGTATATTTCATCCCAATGATTACATGTTCCCTGTACAGCGCTGTGTAGTATGATTGAAAATAGTATTCAAGTAAGTAAAAGAAAAGGGGATCCAATAGATGTGAGGGGATTTAATTATTACCAGTTATTTATATAACGCACACACATTCCGCAGCACTTTACAGAGAATGTTTGGTCATTCACTTCAGCCACTGCCCCAGTAGAGCTTACAATCTATGTTCCCTACAACATGTATGTGCACACACTTACTCAATAGGGTTCATTTTTGTTGGATGCCAGTAAACCTACCAGTATAGTTTTGGCTGTTGTGAAAATTTAACCCATGACCTCAGTGCTTTGAGGCAGTAATGCTGACCATCACCCTATCCGTGCTGCCCCAAAGAAAATAGTATTAGGACCAGAAATCAGTTACTACAATGCTGCCCACCTAACTGGAACAGTCACCCGGCAAGGTAACAATGGAGGAGAAAGACGCCACTATGTAGTAAACTGATGAATCTAGTGGCAGAAACCCAAACAATATTTCTCTAACGTCCTAAGTGGATGCTGGGGACTACGTAAGGACCATGGGAATAGCGGCTCCGCAGGAGACTGGGCACAAAAGTAAAAGCTTTAGGACTACCTGGTGTGCACTGGCTCCTCCCCCTATGACCCTCCTCCAAGCCTCAGTTAGATTTTTGTGCCCGAACGAGAAGGGTGCACACTAGGTGGCTCTCCTGAGCTGCTTAGTGAAAAGTTTAGTTTTAGGTTTTTTATTTTCAGTGAGACCTGCTGGCAACAGGCTCACTGCATCGAGGGACTTAGGGGAGAGAAGTGAACTCACCTGCGTGCAGGATGGATTGGCTTCTTAGGCTACTGGACACCATTAGCTCCAGAGGGAGTCGGAACACAGGTCTCACCCTGGGGTTCGTCCCGGAGGACATTAGCTCCAGAGGGACGATCACAGGCCCAGCCATGGATGGGTCCCAGAGCCGCGCCGCCGGCCCCCTTACAGAGCCAGGTCCGGAAAATCGGCGGCAGAAGACGTCCTGTCTTCAACAAGGTAGCGCACAGCACTGCAGCTGTGCGCCATTGCTCTCAGCACACTTCACACTCCGGTCACTGAGGGTGCAGGGCGCTGGGGGGGGGCGCCCTGAGACGCAATAAAACACCTTGGATGGCAAAAAATGCATCACATATAGCTCCTGGGCTATATGGATGAATTTAACCCCTGCCAGAATACATAGAAAAACGGGAGATAGGCTCCGCCCCCTTATCGGCGGCCTTATCTCCTCAGCACACTGGCGCCATTTTCCCTCACAGCTCCGTTGGAGGGATGCTCCCTGGCTCTCCCCTGCAGTCACTACACTACAGAAAGGGTTAAAAAAGAGAGGGGGGGCACTAATTACGCGCAGTATAAAAGATACAGCAGCTATAAGGGGAAAAACACTTATATAAGGTTATCCCTGTATATATATAGCGCTCTGGTGTGTGCTGGCAAACTCTCCCTCTGTCTCCCCAAAGGGCTAGTGGGGTCCTGTCCTCTATCAGAGCATTCCCTGTGTGTGTGCTGTATGTCGGTACGTTTGTGTCGACATGTATGAGGAGAAAAATGATGTGGAGTCGGAGCAGATTGCCTGTAATAGTGATGTCACCCCCTAGGGGGTCGACACCTGAGTGGATGAACTGTTGGAAGGAATTACGTAACAGTGTCAGCTCTGTATAAAAGACAGTGGTTGACATGAGACAGCCGGCTACTCAGCTTGTGCCTGTCCAGACGTCTCATAGGCCGTCAGGGGCTCTAAAGCGCCCGTTACCTCAGATGGCAGATATAGACGCCGACACGGATACTGACTCCAGTGTCGACGGTGAAGAGACAAATGTGACTTCCAGTAGGGCCACACGTTACATGATTGAGGCAATGAAAAATGTTTTACACATTTCTGATAATACGAGTACCACCAAAAAGGGGTATTATGTTCGGTGAGGAAAAACTACCTGTAGTTTTCCTGAATCTGAGAAATTAAATGAGGTGTGTGATGATGCGTGGTTTTCCCCCGATAACAACTGATAATTTCTAAAATGTTATTGGCATTATATCCTTTCCCGCCAGAGGTTAGGGTGCGTTGGGAAACACCCCCTAGGGTGGATAAAGCGCTCACACGCTTGTAAGAACAAGGGCTCTACCCTCTCCTGAGATGGCCGCCCTTAAGGATCCTGCTGATAGAAAGCAGGAGGGCATCCTAAAAGGTATTTACACACATACTGGTGTTATACTGCGACCAGCAATCGCCTCAGCCTGGATGTGCAGTGCTGGGTTGGCGTGGTCGGATTCCCTGACTGAAAATATTGATACCCTAGATAGGGACAGTATATTATTGCCTATAGAGCATTTAAAAGATGCATTTCTAGATATGCGTGATGCACAGCGGAATATTTGCCGACTGGCATCAAGTCTAAGTGCGTTGTCCATTTCTACCAGTAGAGGGTTATGGACACGACAGTGGTCAGGTGATGCGGATTCCAAACGGCATTTGGAAGTATTGCCTTATTAAGGGGAGGAGTTATTTGGGGTCGGTCTTTCAGACCTGGTGGCCACGGCAACAGCTGGGAAATCCACGTTTGTACCCCAGGTCGCCTCTCAACATGAGAAGACGCCGTATTATCAGGCGCAGTCTTTTCGTGGGCAAGCGGGCAAAAGGTTCCTCATTTCTGCCCCGTGACAGAGGGAGAGGAAAAAGGCTGCAGAAATCAGCCAGTTCCCAGGAACAGAAACCCTCTCCCGCCTCTGCCAAGCCCTCAGTGTGACGCTGGGGCTTTACAAGCAGAATCAGGCACGGTGGGGGCCCGTCTCAATGAATTTCAGCACGCAGTGGGCTCACTCGCAAGTAGACCCCTGGATCCTTCAGGTGATATCTCAGGGGTACAAATTGGAATTCGAGACGTCTCCCCCTCGCCGTTTCCTAAAGTCGGCTTTACCGATGTCTCCTTCTGACAGGGAGACAGTTTTGGAAGCCATTCACAAGCTGTATTCCCAGCAGGTGATAATCAAGGTACCCCTCCTGCAACAGGGAACGGGGTATTATTCCACACTGTTGTGGTACCGAAGCCGGACGGCTCGGTGAGACCGATTCTAAATCTAAAATCTTTGAACACTTACATACAGAGGTTCAAATTCAAGATTGAGTCACTCAGAGCAGTGATTGCGAACCTGGAAGAAGAGGACTACATGATGTCTCGGGACATCAAGGATGCTTACCTTCATGTCCAAATTTACCCTTCTCACCAAGGGTACCTCAGGTTTATGGTACAGAACTGTCACTATCAGTTTCAGACGCTGCCGTATGGATGGTCCACGGCACCCCGGGTCTTTACCAAGGTAATGGCCGAAATGATGATACTCCTTCGAAGGAAGGGAATTTTAGTTATCCCTTACTTGGACGATTCCCTGATAAGGGTAAGATCCAGGGAACAGTTGGAGGTCGGTGTAGCACTAACTCAGGTAGTGTTGCGGCAGCACTATTGAATTCTCAATATTCCAAAATCGCAGCTGATTCCGACGACTCGTCTTCTGTTCTTAGGGATGATCCTGGACACAGTTCAGAAAAAGGTGTTTCTCCCGGAGGAGAAAGTCAGGGAGTTATCCGAGCTAGTCGGGAACCTCCTATAACCGAGCCAAGTCTCAGTACATCAATGAGATGGTTCTGGGAAAAATGGTGGCTTCCTATGAAGCAATCCCATGCGGCAGATTCCACGCAAGAACTTTCCAGTGGGACCTGCTGGACAAATGGTCCGGGTCGCATCTTCAGATGCATCAGCGGATAACCCTGTCACCAAGCACAAGGGTGTCTCTCCTGTGGTGGTTGCAGAGTGCTCATCTTCTAGAGGGCCGCACATTCAGGACTGGGTCCTGGTGACCACGGATGCCAGTCTGCGAGGCTGGGGAGCAGTCACACAGGGAAGGAATTTCCAGAGCTTATGGTCAAGCCTGGAGACATCACTTCACATAAATATCCTGAAGCTAAGGGCCATTTACAATGCTCTAAGCTCAGCAAGACCTCTGCTTCAAGGTCACCCGGAGTTGATCCATTCGGACAACATCACGGCAGTCACCCACGTAAACAGACAGGGTGACACAAGAAGCAGAAGGGCAATGGCAGAAGCTGCAAGGATTCTTCGCTGGGCGGAAAATCATGTGATAGCACTGTCAGCAGTATTCATTCCGGGAGTGGACGACCTCCACCCGGGAGAGTGGGGACTTCACCCAGAAGTCTTCCACATGTTTATAAAACTCGACAAGTATTGCGCCAGGTCAAGGGACCCTCAGGCAATAGCTGTAGACGCTCTGGTAACACAGTGGGTGTACCAGTCAGTGTATGTGTTCCCTCCTCTGCCTCTCATAACCAAGGTACTGAGAATTATAAGATGGAGAGGAGTAAGCACTATATTCGTGGCTCCGGATTGGCCAAGAAGGACTTGGTAACCGGAACTTCAAGAGATGCTCACGGAGGATCCGTGGCCTCTACCTCTAAGAAGGGACCTGCTCCAACAAGGACCCTGTCTGTTCCAAGACTTACCGCGGCTGCGTTTAACGGCAGGGCGGTTGAACGCCGGATCCTGAAGGAAAAAGGCATTCCGGATGAAGTCATCCCTATCCTGATCAAAGCCAGGAAAGATATAACCGCAAAACATTATCACCGCATTTGGCGAAAATATGTTGCGTGGTGCGAGGCCAGTAAGGCCCCGACGAAGGAATTTTCAACTAGGTCGATTCCTACATTTCCTGCAAACAGGAGTGTCTATGGGCCTGAAATGGAGGTCCATTAAGGTTCAAATTTCGGCCCTGTCAATTTTCTTCCAAAAAGAACTAGCTTCAGTCCCTGAAGTTCAGACGTTTGTGAAAGGGGTACTGTATATACAGCCTCTTTTTGTGCCTCCAGTGGCACCTTGGGATCTAAATGTAGTTTTTGGGTTCCAAAAGTCACATTGGTTTGAACCACTTAAATATGTGGAGTTAAAATATCTCACATGGAAAGTGGTCATGCTGTTGGCCCTGGCCTGGGCCAGGTGCGTGTCAGAATTGGCGGCTTTATCCTGTAAAAGCCCTCATCTGATTTTCCATTCGGACAGGGCGGAATTGAGGACGTGTCCTCAGTTTCTCCCTAAGGTGGTTTTCAGCGTTTCACCTGAATCAACCTATTGTGGTGCCTGCGGCTACTAGGGACTTGGAGGACTCCAAGTTGCTGGACGTTGTCAGAGCCCTGGAAATATAGGTTTCCAGGACGGCTGGAGTCAGAAAATCTGACTCGTCGTTTATTCTGTATGCACCCAACAAGCTGGGTGCTCCTGCTTCTAAGCAGACTATTGCTCGTTGGATTTGTAGTACAATTCAGCTTGCACATTCTGTGGCAGGCCTGCCACAGCCAAAATCTGTAAAAGCCCATTCCACAAGGAAAGTGGGCTCATCTTGGGCGGCTGCCCGAGGGGTCTCGGCTTTACAACTTTGCCGAGCAGCTACTTGGTCAGGAGCAAATACGTTTGTAAAATTCTACAAATTTGATACCCTGGCTGAGGAGGACCTGGAGTTCTCTCATTTGGTGCTGCAGAGTCATCCGCACTCTCCCGCCCGTTTGGGAGCTTTGGTATAATCCCCATGGTCCTTACGGAGTCCCCAGCATCCACTTAGGACGTTAGAGAAAATAAGAATTTACTTACCGATAATTCTATTTCTCGTAGTCCGTAGTGGATGCTGGGCGCCCATCCCAAGTGCGGATTGTCTGCAATACTGGTACATAGTTATTGTTACCAAAAAATCGGGTTATTATTCTTTTCAGAGGCTCCTCTGTTATCATGCTGTTAACTGGGTTCAGATCACAGGTTGTACGGTATGATTGGTGTGGCTGGTATGAGTCTTGCCCGGGATTCAAAATCCTTCCTTATTGTGTACGCTCGTCCGGGCACAGTATCCTAACTGAGGCTTGGAGGAGGGTCATAGGGGGAGGAGCCAGTGCACACCAGGTAGTCCTAAAGCTTTTACTTTTGTGCCCAGTCTCCTGCGGAGCCGCTATTCCCCATGGTCCTTACGGAGTCCCCAGCATCCACTACGGACTACGAGAAATAGAATTATCGGTAAGTAAATTCTTATTTAAACATTGATATATATATATGTGTGTGTGTGTGTGTGTGTGTGTGTGTGTGTATATATATATATATATATATAATTACTCTAACGTCCTAGTGGATGCTGGGAACTCCGTAAGGACCATGGGGAATAGACGGGCTCCGCAGAAGACTGGGCACTCTTAAAAGAAAGATTAGGTACTATATCTGGTGTGCACTGGCTCCTCCCTCTATGCCCCTCCTCCAGACCTCAGTTAGAATCTGTGCCCAGCCAGAGCTGGATGCACCTAGTGGGCTCTCCTGAGCTCACTAGAAAAGAAAGTATTTGTTAGGTTTTTTATTTTCAGTGAGATCTGCTGGCAACAGACTCACTGCTACGAGGGACTGAGGGGAGAGAAGCAAACCTACCTGCTTGCAGCTAGCTTGTGCTTCTAAGGCTACTGGACACCATTAGCTCCAGAGGGATCGAACACAGGGCCCGACCTCGATCGTCCGTTCCCGGAGCCGCGCCGCCGTCCCCCTTGCAGAGCCAGAAGACGGAAGATAAAGATGAAAAACGGCGGCTGAAGACTCCTGTCTTCATTAAGGTAGCGCACAGCACTGCAGCTGTGCGCCATTGCTCCCATAGCACACCACACACTCCGGTCACTGTTGGGTGCAGGGCGCTGGGGGGGGGGCGCCCTGGGCAGCAATTAGTTTACCTTTTTGGCACAAATAGCACATAATACAGTGTATAACACTGTATATGTGCAAAAAACCCCGCCATTAACATTATAAAAAGCGGGAGAAGCCCGCCGCTGAGGGGGCGGGGCTATCTTCCTCAGCACAGCCAGCGCCATTTTCTCTTCACAGCTCCGCTGGAAGGACGCTCCCCAGGCTCTCCCCTGCAGTATCCAGTACAACAAGGGTAAAAAAGAGAGGGGGGGGCACATAAATTTAGGCGCAATTTGTGTTAATAAGCAGCTATTGGGAAAAATCACTCAGTATAGTGAAAATCCCTGTGTTATATAGCGCTGTGGTGTGTGCTGGCATACTCTCTCTCTGTCTCCCCAAAGGACTTTGTGGGGTCCTGTCCTCAGTCAGAGCATTCCCTGTGTGTGTGCGGTGTGTCGGTACGGCTGTGTCGACATGTTTGATGAGGAGGGCTACGTAGAGGCGGAGCAGGAGCAGATAAGTGTGATGTCGCCCCCTACGGGGCCGACACCGGAGTGGATGGATATGTGGAAGGTATTAACCGACAGTGTCAACTCTTTACATAAAAGGTTTGATGACGTAACAGCCTTGGGACAGCCGGCATCTCAGCCCGCGCCTGCCCAGGCGTCTCAGAGGCCATCAGGGGCTCAAAAACGCCCGCTAGCTCAGATGGCAGACACAGATGTCGACACGGAGTCTGACTCCAGTGTAGACGAGGATGAGACAAATGTACAGTCCACAAGGGCCATCCGATGCATGATTACGGCAATGAAAAATGTGTTGCACATTTCTGACATTAACCCGGTTACCACTAAAAAGGGTATTATGTTTGGGGAGATAAAGCAGCCAGTGACTTTCCCCCCATCTGATGAATTAGATGAATTGTGTGAAGAAGCGTGGTGTTCCCCTGATAAGAAACTAGTGATTTCTAAGAGGATACTGATGGCGTACCCTTTCCCGCCAACGGATAGGTTACGCTGGGAGACATCCCCTAGGGTGGACAAGGCGCACACACGATTATCTAAAAGGGTGGCACTGCCGTCTCAGGATACGGCCGCCCTAAAGGAGCCTGCATATAGAAAGCAGGAGGCTATCCTGAAGTCTGTGTATACACACTCAGGTACTATACTGAGACCTGCTATTGCTTCAGCATGGATGTGTAGTGCTGCAGCAGCATGGTCTGATACCCTGTCGGACAACATTGATACCCTCGACAGGGATGCTATTTTGCTAACCATAGAGCATATAAAGGATGTCGTCTTGTATATGAGAGATGCACAGAGGGACATTTGCCGGCTGGCATCTAGAATTAATGCAATGTCCATTTCTGCCAGGAGAGTATTATGGACTCGGCAGTGGACAGGTGATGCTGATTCTAAAAGGCACATGGAGGTTTTGCCTTATAAGGGTGAGGAATTGTTTGGGGATGGTCTCTCGGACCTCGTATCCACAGCAACAGCTGGGAAGTCGACTTTTTTACCTCAGGTTCCCTCACAGCCTAAGAAAGCACCGTATTATCAAGTACAGTCCTTTCGGCCTCAGAAAGGCAAGCGGGTCAGAGGCGCATCCTTTCTGCCCAGAGGCAGGGGTAGAGGAAAAAAGCTGCACCAGACAGCCAGTTCCCAGGAACAAAAATCCTCCCCTGCTTCCACTAAGTCCACCGCATGACGCTGGGGCTTCACAGGTGGAGCCAGGTGCGGTGGGGGCGCGTCTCCGGAACTTCAGCGACCAGTGGGTTCGCTCACAGGTGGATCTCTGGGTTCTACAAGTGGTATCTCAGGGATACATGCTGGAGTTCGAGGCGACTCCCCCTCGCCGTTACCTCAAATCAGCCTTGCCAGCGGCTCCCAGGGAAAGGGAGGTAGAGCTGGCGGCTATTCACAAGCTGTACCTTCAGCAGGTGATAATCAAGGTTCCCCTCCTTCAACAGGGACGGGGTTACTATTCAACAATGTTTGTGGTACCGAAACCAGACGGTTCGGTGAGACCCATTCTAAATTTAAAATCCTTGAACACTTATGTAAGGAAGTTCAAGTTCAAAATGGAATCGCTCAGGGCGGTTATTGCAAGCCTGGAAGAGGGGGATTTTATGGTGTCGCTGGACATCAAGGACGCTTATCTGCATGTCCCCATTTACCCACCTCACCAGGAGTACCTCAGGTTTGTGGTACAGGACTGTCATTACCAATTCCAGACGTTGCCGTTTGGTCTGTCCACGGCACCGAGGGTATTTACCAAGGTAATGGCCGAAATGATGATACTCCTTCGGAAGAAGGGAGTTATAATTATCCCATACTTGGACGATCTCCTTATAAAGGCGAGGTCCAAGGAGCAGTTGTTAGTCAACGTAGCACTATCTCGGGAAGTGCTGCAACAGCACGGCTGGATTCTGAATATCCCAAAGTCGCAGCTGATTCCTGCGACGCGTCTGCTGTTCTTGGGCATGATTCTGGACACAGAACAGAAGAAGGTGTTTCTCCCGGTGGAGAAGGCCCAGGAATTGTCAGCTGCAGAGTGCTCATCTTCTCGAGGGCCGCAGATTCGGCATACAGGACTGGGTCCTGGTGACCACGGATGCAAGCCTCCGAGGTTGGGGGGCAGTCACTCAGGGAAGGAACTTCCAAGGACAGTGGTCAAGTCAGGAGACTTCCCTTCACATAAATATTCTGGAACTAAGGGCCATTTACAACGCCCTGAGTCAAGCAGAACCCCTGCTTCAAAACCAACCGGTGCTGATTCAGTCAGACAACATCACGGCGGTCGCCCATGTAAACCGACAGGCCGGCACAAGAAGCAGGATGGCGATTGCAGAAACCACAAGGATTCTTTGATGGGCGGAGAATCACGTGCTAGCACTGTCAGCAGTGTTCATTCCGGGAGTGGACAACTGGGAAGCAGACTTCCTCAGCATGCACGACCTCCACCCGGGAGAGTGGGGACTTCATCCAGAAGTCTTCACGCTGATTGTAAATCGTTGGGAACGGCCACAGGTAGACATAATGGCGTCCCGTCTCAACAAAAAGCTAAAAAAATATTGTGCCAGGTCAAGAGACCCTCAGGCGATAGCTGTGGACGCACTAGTGACACCGTGGGTGTACCAGTCGGTTTATGTGTTCCCTCCTCTTCCTCTCATACCCAAGGTACTGAGGATTGTAAGAAAGAGAGGAGTAAGAACTATACTCATCGTTCCGGATTGGCCAAGAAGAACTTGGTACCCAGAACTACAAGAAATGATCTCAGGGGACCCATGGCCTCTGCCTCTCAGACAGGACCTGTTACAGCAGGGGCCCTGTCTGTTCCAAGACTTACCGCTGCTGCGTTTGACGGCATGGCGGTTGAACGCCGGATCCTAACGGAAAAGGGCATTCCAGATGAAGTGATTCCTACGCTGATAAAGGCTAGGAAAGACGTGACAGCACAACATTATCACCGTATATGGCGAAAATATGTTGCTTGGTGTGAGGCCAGGAAGGCCCCTACAGAGGAATTCCAGCTGGGTCGATTCCTGCACTTCCTACAGTCAGGAGTGACTATGGGCCTAAAATTAGGATCCATAAAGGTCCAGATTTCGGCCCTATCTATTTTCTTTCAAAAGGAACTGGCTTCACTGAAGTTCAGACGTTTGTTAAGGGAGTGCTGCATATTCAGCCCCCTTTTGTGCCTCCAGTGGCACCTTGGGATCTTAACGTTGTGTTGGATTTCCTGGAATCCCACTGGTTTGAGCCACTTAAGACCGTGGAGCTAAAATATCTCACGTGGAAAGTGGTCATGCTATTGGCCTTAGCTTCGGCTAGGCGTGTGTCAGAATTGGCGGCTTTGTCGTGTAAAAGCCCTTATCTGATCTTCCATATGGACAGGGCAGAATTGAGGACTCGTCCCCAATTTCTCCCTAAGGTGGTATCAGCGTTTCATTTGAACCAACCTATTGTGGTGCCTGCGGCTACTAGGGACTTGGAGGACTCCAAGTTACTAGATGTAGTCAGGGCTTTGAAAATCTATGTAGCCAGGACGGCTGGAGTCAGGAAAACTGACTCGCTGTTTATCCTGCATGCGCCCAACAAGCTGGGTGCTCCTGCTTCAAAGCAAACTATTGCGCGCTGGATCTGTAACACGATTCAGCAAGCTCATTCTGCGGCAGGATTGCCGCATCCTAAATCAGTAAAAGCCCATTCCACAAGGAAGGTGAGCTCTTCTTGGGCGGCTGCCCGAGGGGTCTCGGCTTTACAGCTTTGCCGAGCTGCTACTTGGTCGGGTTCAAACACATTTGCTAAGTTCTACAAGTTTGATACCCTGGCTGAGGAGGACCTTGCCTTTGCTCATTCGGTGCTGCAGAGTCATCCGCACTCTCCCGCCCGTTTGGGAGCTTTGGTATAATCCCCATGGTCCTTACGGAGTTCCAAGCATCCACTAGGACGTCAGAGAAAATAAGAATTTACTTACCGGTAATTCTATTTCTCGTAGTCCGTAGTGGATGCTGGGCGCCCGTCCCAAGTGCGGACTCTCTGCAATACATGTATATAGTTATTGCTTAACTAAAGGGTTATTGTTATGAGCCATCTGTTACTGAGGCTCAGTTGTTGTTCATACTGTTAACTGGGTATAGTTATCACGAGTTGTAGTGTGATTGGTGTGGCTGGTATGAGTCTTACCCTGGATTCCAAATCCTTTCCTAGTAATGTCAGCTCTTCCGGGCACAGTTTCCCTAACTGAGGTCTGGAGGAGGGGCATAGAGGGAGGAGCCAGTGCACACCAGATATAGTACCTAATCTTTCTTTTAAGAGTGCCCAGTCTCCTGCGGAGCCTGTCTATTCCCCATGGTCCTTACGGAGTTCCCAGCATCCACTACGGACTACGAGAAATAGAATTACCGGTGAGTAAATTCTTATTTTATATATATATATATATATATATATGACTACAGAAAATTCTATAGTATAAATATGAATTCTTTATTGATAAATACTTAAACTGTTTGAGTTCCAAGTAGGAGCGCATAAAGAATATTCACAGATTACCTATAACATATGGTCACATAAATAAAAATAAACTATAGGTCTAACATAGTGCAATTGTCCCTAATAAATGAATATGAATGGGGCACCTGGATTATATATGAACTCAAACAGAGTGAGGTTCTCCACATTGTTGCTATGAAGTCTGATGCAAGGAAAAGTCCTTCCTAGATTGTATGAAGTGGCACGGAGGTGATATCCGGATTACTTTCACTGCAGCATATGCAGATCTGCCTGGGAGTAGACATCACGTAGTTTACAAGAGAGTTACAGATGCTGGTTGCCAATCAAATAGAGAATGATTCAGTACCATATGCAATTGATGTTAACAGAAGGAGACGCATTTGTGGATCCACCTGCAATATCTGTTGTGGTGAATTAAAGTATATGAAAGTAGAGCTCCAGAGATTTCCATTGTGCACCCCAAGATTTAAACAGCCTGATCAAATCAGCTTCTTCAGAGGAAAGTCTTGTGCCTCGAATGCTTGATAAAGGGATTAAAGCAGTCTACAAAGCTTGCAGCTGAGATCTGTTCCATTAGACAAAACTTTAGGGATAAAAACTTTAAAAACTTTAGGGATAAAAACTTTAGACCACACTTTTCTACTTTTTAGCAAATCTGTTTAATTTTGTTGCTACTTTTGTGCACATTATAGAGCAGTAGTGTGGCAGTGCAGAAATACACTCATTATACCTTAGCGTTAGAAGGTGTCATCAATAGAGCACAATTCATCTTGCACCATTCTGTACTGAGCACAGAGCTAAGTAAGGACACACCTGTAGGTAGGTAGGACCGCCATTGTTCCAAAAATGTGGTGCAAACAGGAAGCATTACACCCACTTAAAGAGTCATTCTTTTTGCCGTGTCCAGTCAGCAAACAAACACTGTGTATTACAGCTCTACAGTATGTGATTAACATTAGTAGAATTATTTCAGAACTTTTAACAGCTGGCATGATTTTTATTTTTTTTTATTTATGTTAGGAATGTTTTTATAACTTAATCTTTCATATTTTTTTCCAGCAATGCTGAGGATGAAATAATGGACATGCTGATAAGTGTAGGCCCATTAGCAGTCATAGTTGATGCAATAAGCTGGCAGGATTACCTTGGAGGAATAATTCAGCATCACTGTTCCAGTGGGCATTCAAATCATGCTGTCCTAGTAGTTGGCTTTGATAAAACAGGTAAGATGGCCTTTGTATTAATAATTTATTGTCACACGTTTGCAGGCCTGGCGTCGGGGGTACAAAGGAGGGGCCCCATGGTTCACAGGCACAAAACGGGGCTGTAGCTTTTATTACTGATTTCTTAAGGGAGTTACGTGCTTCCAGTACATCCTGCCACCTGCCCGCAAGTAGGCAGAAAAAAAAAATAGCTATCAAGACACCTGTCCCGATTACTAGGGACAGCTCCCGGCAGGGATATGGGGGTGGGTCGGGGGGGTGGTATCCATGTGCCGGGCCCTAAGATTGCTGCACGTTTATAACACGGTAACCTTTCCAAGAGCTAATCTCCCATAGTCACCATTCTGGCAGTGTAAGCCCTGCGAGGTTTCATTAAAAACACATTTTGTTCTCATTCTTCATCTCCTGCAGGTCTCTCTTGCACTAGTTTTAAGGTGAATAGAACTAGACCAACATGTAACCAATTAAATTCTTAATATACATAAAGTAGTAGTGGTTATTACAGGAGATACATGTGATGGTATTGTGGGAAGCAGTGACTGAGTGGATAGGGATGCCTGTGACATGATCAAGGTGATCAGAGAAGGGAAAAGCTACACACTGAGCAAATTTCATACTTACCAACATTTGAAGTTTCCTCTATGGGGGAATCCCCGGAGAGTACAAGCAGGTTAGCTGTGATGGGCTAGTTGTGTCATTAAGCCCCACCCCCTTGTAAAACGCCACGAATCAAGCATATTTTAATAGAGGATGGATCTAAAATGACGCTATTACCATAGACTTGTCACTAGGCCGCGCCCCCTCCGGACCACAGATTTACTGTACAGTATTTATCTCTCCATTATGAGGAAGGGGCCAGGATGCGGGAAGGGAGCACACTCTTCTAGGGGTGCGGACTACCCCAAAAATTGTGTGCGACATAGATTTGATTATAATAATTCCTTGAACACAATACTGTATATATAATTATGAGTGAGATCCTAATGCTCATACACATACTTATTTATAGCATGCCAGGGATTATTCCATGCTAACCTTGTTTAATAAGATGCTTTTGAACAAGCAAAAATTAAATTAAGGTTAAAGACTTTTCATAATGTAATGTATTATTCCTTCATCTCAGCCGCACGTACACATAAGTAACCACTACTCGTATTGAGACTCAAAATAACCATTTAATATAGAAGTAAGGAATGCAGCATAAAATAAATTAGAAGTATTTTAAAATATTTAAAGGGAAAAGTTCCTCCACATTCATGGCCACTTAGAATAAGTCAACACGTTTAGGTGTAGATGCGCTTGAGATAAATTGGTGCACCATAGGGGATGTTTGGTAAATAAATAGGTACATGATACATAAGGATGATAACCCCCCTTTTTTTTAGCATTTATTCTCTGTGATGTACCATCACATATCAAACAAATAGTGAAGCAGAAAAACCAGAGGCGCTTTATGATGTCATGAATATTCTAAGATTGTCTACTGGTGTTTGCATTTAATAGCTGTGAACTAAAACACAGCTTAAATGGGATGCGGTCAAGATGCCGCCGGACGGAATCCCGGCGGTCGAAATACCGACGCCGGAATCCCGACCGCCACAATCCCGACATATTCTCCCTCCGTGGGTGTCCACGACACCCATAGAGGGAGAATATAATAGTGTGCCGAGCGTAGCGAGGCACCGTGACCGCAGCGTGGCGAGCGAAGCGAGCCCGCAAGGGGCTGCGTTCCGCTCACCACCCCTGTCGGGATTGTGTGGTCGGGATTCCGGCGTCGGTATTTCGACCGCCGGGATTCCGACCGGCGGCATTTAGTACTGATCCCGCTTAAATAGCACTTCACAGATAGTCTGAAATCTTTATTATTGAGAGGTTTAAAATACAAAAAAATATTGCGTAGAGGGCCTCTTATGTATGTTACTTATAGCTGTGTTTAAAATTCTTTTTTTGGAGGCATTGGGGTATATTCAATTAGGGTCGGATCTATTCCGACATGTATTTGTCGGAATGGATCCGACAAGGGCTATTCAATGCCCATCTCAATTCGACTTTAAAAAAGTCGAATTGAGATGAGGGACCGGAGAGAGGGGAGAGCCGGGGGCAGCAGCGCTGCAGGAGGATGTGGCACAGCCACCAGACCTCACGGCAGCGTCCACCCGGCTCCAGGAAGCGGGACCTCACTTGCTGGAGCCGGGTAGACGCTGGTGTGAGCGGTGGCTATGACACATCCTCCTACAGTGCTGTGCTGTAGCGCTGCTGTCCCCCGTCTGCCCGCGGCTCTCCCCCCTCTCCTCCTCTCAGGTCCCTCATCTCAGTTCGACTTTTTTTTTAAGTTGAACTGAGATGGTCGGAAAACGGGGCCAAAACCTGTCGAATTTGGCCCCGTTTCCCTCGGAAGCACGTGAATCGGCAGCTATACCGCCGATTCACGTACTATTTGACAAGTCGAATTCCCCGACTTGTCGAATAAAAATGCTGGGGACTGAATAGGTCAGAACCCCTTCCAACCTGAAAAAGCTTTCAACCTTAATTGAATAATACCCCATTGCTGGTCTTAAATGTGTTACTTGATTCCATTGATGACAGTCCTCTCTAACTTTATTTGAATTTATTTTGTATTTTGTGGTTCACTAATCTGCCCAACTGGTTCTTAATTATCATTTATGTTTTGCCTCTGTGTGTCACTGCTTTTTATTCTGTTTTTATTTCTTGTTCTTACAGGTGATCCCCCTTACTGGATAGTGAAGAACTCTTGGGGTACATCTTGGGGCATAGATGGATATGTGCATATCAAAATGGGGGAAAATGTGTGCGGTAAGGTTGGTTGTTTTTTTTTATTTTTTTTTATGTATTGATGGATAGCTTTAAATATTTTTATCCAAATATAAACTTGTATTAATATAGTTTCCTACTAGACTTATTACATACATTTTACAGTCGCTCTGCAGTGTTTTTATGATTTTTAAAACTACAGAGCAAGTGGCTTTAAACAGTTTCTGATAATATTCACTAGTATAATGTTCAGAATGTTATTTGAGAAAAGGATGTGATTGTGGGGGAATGATTTTCTCCATGTATACCAGACTTTCTCTCCAAATTTAGTAAATACAATGCATTCAGCATCTGATAATAAAGAATTCTAGTTTTAATTTGTGATGCGGTTAAAATGCCGGCTGTCGGGATCCCGGCAGTTGGAATACCGATGCCGGAATCAGAATGTCGACACCAGAATCCCAACAGGGTCAGGAGACCAACGCGGGAATCCCGACAACTGGCATCCCGACCGTAAGTATAGTGGGGGAAGGGCTTAGGTTTAGGTGCCACCCGGGGGAGGTTAGGGTTAGGCTACTGGGAGGGGATGTTAGAGTTAGGTACCATCAGGGGGAGACTAGGTTTAGGCACTAAGGGTTAGGGATAGGCTGCGGGAAGGGGGGGGAGGGGTAGATTTAGGCACCACCGGGGGAGGTTGGGGTTAGGCTGCAGGAATGGAAAGTTTAGGGGAGAGGGGGTCACATACTTACCTGGACCCTGTCAGGATATCAAACATCGGGATACCAGCGTCTGTATTGTGGTCGCCGCCATCCTGTCTGCCAGTCAACCATACTGAACCCTTTTAATTATCTATATACATAGGTTCAGTATGGGTAGAGAAATACTTTTCTCTATCGTCCTAGTGGATGCTGGGGTTCCTGAAAGGACCATGGGGAATAGCGGCTCCGCAGGAGACAGGGCACAAAAAGTAAAGCTTTTTCCGATCAGGTGGTGTGCACTGGCTCCTCCCCCTATGACCCTCCTCCAGACTCCAGTTAGATTTTTGTGCCCGGCCGAGAAGGGTGCAATCTAGGTGGCTCTCCTAAAGAGCTGCTTAGAGAAAGTTTAGCTAGGTTTTTTATTTTACAGTGATTCCTGCTGGCAACAGGATCACTGCAGCGAGGGACTGAGGGGAGAAGGAGTCAACTCACCTGCGTGCAGGATGGATTGGTTTCTTGGCTACTGGACATCAAGCTCCAGAGGGACGATCACAGGTACAGCCTGGATGGTCACCGGAGCCACGCCGCCGGCCCCCTTGCAGATGCTGAAATCAGAAGAGGTCCAGAATCGGCGGCTGAAGACTCCTGCAGTCTTCTAAAGGTAGCGCACAGCACTGCAGCTGTGCGCCATTTTCCTCTCAGCACACTTCACACGGCAGTCACTGAGGGTGCAGGGCGCTGGGAGGGGGGCGCCCTGGGAGGCAAATGAGTACCTATAAAGGCTAAAAATACCTCACATATAGCCCTAGAGGCTATATGGAGATATTTAACCCCTGCCTAATTTTTCTAAATAGCGGGAGACGAGCCCGCCGGAAAAGGGGCGGGGCCTATCTCCTCAGCACACGGCGCCATTTCCTCTCACAGCTCCGCTGGTCAGGACGGCTCCCAAGTCTCTCCCCTGCACTGCACTACAGAAACAGGGTAAAACAGAGAGGGGGGGGCACATTTATGGCGATATTTTGATATAACAAAGCAGCTATAAGGGAGCACTTATTATAAGGCTATCCCTGATATATATATAGCGCTTTTGGTGTGTGCTGGCAAACTCTCCCTCTGTCTCCCCAAAGGGCTAGTGGGTCCTGTCTTCGTTAGGAGCATTCCCTGTGTGTCTGCTGTGTGTCGGTACGTGTGTGTCGACATGTATGAGGACGATATTGGTGTGGAGGCGGAGCAATTGCCAAATATGAGGATGTCACCCCCTAGGGAGTCGACACCAGAATGGATGCCTTTATTTATGGAACTACGGGATAGTGTCAACACGCTAAAGCAGTCGTTTGACGACATGAGACGGCCGGACAATCAATTAGTGCCTGTCCAGGCGACTCAAACACCGTCAGGGGCTGTGAAACGCCCTTTGCCTCAGTCGGTCGACACAGACCCAGACACAGGCGATGACTCCAGTGGTGACGGTGACGAATCAACCGTATTTTCCAGTAGGGCCACACGTTATATGATTTTGGCAATGAAGGAGGCGTTACATTTAGCTGATACTACAGGTACCACTAAACAGGGTATTATGTGGGGTATGAAAAAACTACCTATAGTTTTTCCTGAATCAGAAGAACTAAATGACGTGTGTAATGAAGCGTGGGTTGCCCCTGATAAAAAGCTGATAATTTCAAAGAAATTATTGGCATTATACCCTTTCCCGCCAGAGGTTAGGGAGCGCTGGGAAACACCTCCTAGGGTGGACAAGGCGCTAACACGCTTATCTAAACAAGTGGCGTTACCCTCTCCTGAGACGGCCGCACTTAAAGATCCATCAGATAGGAGGATGGAAAATATCCAAAAAAGTATATACACACATGCAGGTGTTATACTACGACCAGCTGTAGCGACTGCCTGGATGGGCAGTGCGGGGGTAGTTTGGTCAGAATCCCTGATTGAAAATATTGATACCCTGGACAGGGACAATATTTTACTGTCGTTAGAACAAATAAAGGATGCATTTCTTTATATGCGTGATGCACAGAGGGATATATGCACACTGGCATCACGGGTAAGTGCTATGTCCATTTCGGCCAGAAGAGCTTTATGGACGCGACAGTGGACAGGCGATGCGGATTCAAAACGGCATATGGAAGTTTTGCCGTATAAAGGGGAGGAGTTATTTGGAGTCGGTCTATCAGATTTGGTGGCCACGGCTACAGCCGGGAAATCCACCTTTCTACCTCAAGTCACTCCCCAACAGAAAAAGGCACCGACTTTTCAACCGCAGCCCTTTCGTTCCTTTAAAAATAAGAGAGCAAAGGGCTATTCATATCTGCCACGAGGCAAAGGTCGAGGGAAGAGACAGCAACACGCAGCTCCTTCCCAGGATCAGAAGCCCTCCCCGGCTTCTACAAAAGCCTCAGCATGACGCTGGGGCTTCTCAAGCGGACTCGGGGACCGTGGGGGGTCGTCTCAAAAATTACAGCGCGCAGTGGGCTCACTCGCAAGTAGATCCCTGGATCCTGCAGATAATATCTCAGGGATACAGGTTGGAATTAGAGACAGATCCACCTCGCCGTTTCCTGAAGTCTGCTTTACCAACGTCCCCCTCCGAAAGGGAGACGGTGTTGGAAGCCATTCACAAGCTGTACTCTCAGCAGGTGATAGTCAAGGTACCTCTTCTGCAACAAGGGAAGGGGTATTATTCCACTCTTTTTGTGGTACCGAAGCCGGATGGCTCGGTAAGGCCTATTCTAAATCTGAAGTCCTTGAACCTGTACATAAAGAAGTTCAAGTTCAAAATGGAGTCACTCAGAGCAGTGATAGCGAACCTGGAAGAGGGGGACTTTATGGTATCCTTGGACATCAAGGATGCGTATCTCCACGTTCCAATTTACCCCTCACACCAGGGGTACCTCAGGTTCGTTGTACAAAACTGTCACTATCAGTTTCAGACGCTGCCGTTCGGATTGTCCACGGCACCTCGGATCTTTACAAAGGTAATGGCCGAGATGATGATTCTTCTTCGAAGAAAAGGCGTATTAATTATCCCATACTTGGACGATCTCCTAATAAGGGCGAGGTCCAGAGAACAGCTAGAGATGGGATTAGCACTGTCTCAGGAAGTGCTAAAACAGCACGGGTGGATTCTGAATATTCCAAAATCCCAGTTAATGCCGACAACTCGTCTGCTGTTCCTAGGGATGATTCTGGACACGGTTCAGAAAAAGGTTTTTCTCCCGGAGGAAAAAGCCAAGGAGTTATCCGAGCTTGTCAGGAACCTCCTAAAACCAGGAAAGGTGTCTGTACATCAATGCACAAGAGTCCTGGGAAAAATGGTGGCTTCTTACGAAGCAATTCCATTCGGCAGATTCCACGCAAGAATTTTCCAAAGGGATCTGTTGAACAAATGGTCAGGGTCGCATCTTCAGATGCACCTGCGGATAACCCTGTCTCCAAGGACAAGGGTGTCTCTTCTGTGGTGGTTGCAGAGTGCTCATCTATTGGAGGGCCGCAGATTCGGCATACAGGATTGGATCCTGGTGACCACGGACGCCAGCCTGAGAGGCTGGGGAGCAGTCACACAAGGAAGAAACTTCCAGGGAGTATGGACGAGCCTGGAAACGTCTCTTCACATAAACATTCTGGAACTAAGAGCAATATACAATGCTCTAAGCCAGGCAGAACCTCTGCTTCAGGGAAAACCGGTGTTGATCCAGTCGGACAACATCACGGCAGTCGCCCATGTGAACAGACAGGGCGGCACAAGAAGCAGGAGTGCAATGGCAGAAGCTGCAAGGATTCTTCGCTGGGCAGAGAATCATGTGATAGCACTGTCAGCAGTGTTCATCCCGGGAGTGGACAACTGGGAAGCAGACTTCCTCAGCAGACACGATCTTCACCCGGGAGAGTGGGGACTTCATCCAGAAGTCTTCCACATGCTGGTAACCCGTTGGGAAAGACCAATGGTGGACATGATGGCGTCTCGCCTCAACAAAAAACTGGACAGGTATTGCGCCAGGTCAAGAGATCCGCAGGCAATAGCTGTGGACGCGCTGGTAACGCCTTGGGTGTACCAGTCGGTGTATGTGTTTCCTCCTCTGCCTCTCATACCAAAAGTATTGAGAATTATACGGCAAAGAGGCGTAAGAACGATACTAGTGGTTCCGGATTGGCCAAGAAGGACTTGGTACCCGGAACTTCAAGAGATGATCACGGAAGATCCGTGGCCTCTACCTCTAAGGAGGGACTTGCTTCAGCAGGGTCCCTGTCTGTTTCAAGACTTACCGCGGCTGCGTTTGACGGCATGGCGGTTGAACGCCGGATCCTAAAGGAAAAAGGCATGCCGGAAGAAGTCATTCCTACTTTGATTAAAGCAAGGAAGGAAGTAACCGTGCAACATTATCACCGAATTTGGCGAAAATATGTTGCGTGGTGCGAAGATCGGAGTGCTCCGACGGAGGAATTTCAACTGGGTCGATTCCTACATTTCCTGCAATCAGGATTGTCAATGGGTCTCAAATTGGGATCTATTAAGGTTCAAATTTCGGCCCTGTCGATTTTCTTTCAAAAAGAATTGGCTTCAGTCCCTGAAGTCCAGACCTTTGTTAAGGGAGTGCTGCATATACAGCCTCCTGTGGTGCCTCCAGTGGCACCGTGGGATCTCAATGTGGTTTTGGATTTCCTAAAATCTCATTGGTTTGAACCACTAAAAAAGGTGGATTTGAAATATCTCACATGGAAAGTGACCATGCTTCTAGCCCTGGCTTCTGCCAGGAGAGTGTCAGAATTGGCAGCTTTATCTTACAAAAGCCCATATCTGATTTTCCATTCGGACAGGGCAGAACTGCGGACTCGTCCGCATTTTCTCCCTAAGGTGGTGTCAGCATTTCATCTGAACCAGCCTATTGTAGTGCCTGCGGCTACAAGTGACTTGGAGGACTCCAAGTTACTGGACGTTGTCAGAGCATTAAAAATATATATTGCAAGGACAGCTGGAGTCAGAAAATCTGACTCGTTGTTTATATTGTATGCACCCAACAAGATGGGTGCTCCGGCGTCTAAGCAGACGATTGCTCGTTGGATCTGTAGCACAATCCAACTTGCACATTCTGTGGCAGGCCTGCCACAGCCTAAATCTGTAAAGGCCCACTCCACAAGGAAGGTGGGCTCATCTTGGGCGGCTGCCCGAGGGGTCTCGGCATTACAACTTTGCCGAGCAGCTACGTGGTCAGGGGAGAACACGTTTGTAAAATTTTACAAATTTGATACTCTGGCTAAGGAGGACCTGGAGTTCTCTCATTCGGTGCTGCAGAGTCATCCGCACTCTCCCGCCCGTTTGGGAGCTTTGGTATAATCCCCATGGTCCTTTCAGGAACCCCAGCATCCACTAGGACGATAGAGAAAATAAGATTTTACTTACCGATAAATCTATTTCTCGGAGTCCGTAGTGGATGCTGGGCGCCCATCCCAAGTGCGGATTATCTGCATAAATTGTACATAGTTATTGTTAACTAATTCGGGTTATTGTTGAAGGAAGCCATCTTTCAGAGGCTCCGCTGTTATCATACTGTTAACTGGGTTTAGATCACAAGTTGTACGGTGTGATTGGTGTGGCTGGTATGAGTCTTACCCGGGATTCAAAATCCTCCCTTATTGTGTACGCTCGTCCGGGCACAGTACCTAACTGGAGTCTGGAGGAGGGTCATAGGGGGAGGAGCCAGTGCACACCACCTGATCGGAAAAAGCTTTACTTTTTGTGCCCTGTCTCCTGCGGAGCCGCTATTCCCCATGGTCCTTTCAGGAACCCCAGCATCCACTACGGACTCCGAGAAATAGATTTATCGGTAAGTAAAATCTTATTTTTTTTTTTGTGAATGTTACATAAGCTTTATTAAGTTTTGGGGCCTGTTACATAACTTCCACTGCTTTGTCTTGTCAATAAGTGTGTTTAACAAGAAATTGTGTAACATTTTTATCAATCTATTCTGCAGGAATTGCTGACTTTGTAACCGTTCCAGTGATTTGACTTGGATATTTATCACCTTTTATATTGGGCCATTGAAGAAATTATGTCTATTAATATAAGCACATTAAAGTACAGAATCATGAACAATCCCAAGTATGTTTGGGGATATAAAAAATATGTCCAAAACTTTCATCACACATTTAAAGTATTAATACATTCAAGTCTTGAAGCCTTTTTTGGAGTGAAGGAAACATGATACGAGAATGGTCATTCCATGAATGTGAGTGGACTTCAAGTGAGCAATCACACTGTCCTAATTGGTCTGACATTCTAAAATCATTCTTGCAGATCATTTTACTTCATACCCTCCTCCCTCTCCTTTTCATTTCCTTATTTTATTGCTGGTTTTATCCCAGCGCTTGCTAACAGTTAAATAACTAGATGACATAGAATTAAACGTGTCTACTTGCAGGCTTCATAAAACACCTCCTTAAGACAGTAGATAATTGCCAAACTTGAGGCTTCTCATCAAAAAACACATGGGAATTACATAACCTATAAAGTCTTATCTCCAAGGCAAGTTGCAACATTTTATGTTCCTGATCATCAAAACTTCTTTTTTTTTAAATTCCCTGCAGTGAACTAAATTTCCAATACAATAAGCATGGTTTAGATCCAGTTGTCATATTAGTGCTGTGGCGGTTGTAGTATGGTATGCCTGTGGCCGGGATCCTGGCGGCCAGTATACCGGCGCCGGGTTCCCGACCGCTGGCATACAGACAGCTGGGCGAGCGCAAATGAGCCCCTTGCTGCAGGCACTGTGGCGCGCCACGCAATTTATCCTCCAGGGATGTCGTGGACCCCCAAGAGGGAGAATAGTTGTCGGTATGCCGGGTGTCGGGATTCCGGCGCCGGGATCCCAACAGCCGGCATACTGAATACCACCCGCTGTGGCCAGTGGTATCGTTTACACCCTACCTACGGAGGCAGGATCTCCCCCTCACAACCACGGGTGGCGACGACAACAAGATCCTGCTAGCACATGGAGGCATGGGAGGTGCACATAGGAAGAGAGCTTGCTGGCTTAGGACTCATGTTTCTGTGTTAGGTCTCCTCCTGTCTTTGTCCCCTCCCTGCACACAGCGGCTAAAGGCGACAGCTCCATCGACTCTAGGCGGTACACCACTGAATGTGGCCAATGCCTGTTAACCATATCTACTGTATTGTGCACAAATTTACCTGCCATGAGCACAGTCTGTCTGGAAGTTGTATTTAGACTGTGGGACTAATGCAGTAGCCCATGATTTGTGTGAGTTGGCGCAATTCCGGGGGAGATAGTCACTGTATTTAGGTGTCATCATCTCTAATGGGCATTTCCGCATGTTTTTTGTAACAGTCCCATTCTTTATTAGTTTGCTTGTGAGAATCAATGCCATCTTCCTAAGAGGAAGGAAGTTGTGGTGCTGCGAAGAGGGATCTGAGTGGTTCCTTCCGTGTGCACGTGTGACCTCAGGGCACGCATGCTAACAGGGTAGACCTGGCACCAGTAAGTATCACTGCTTGTTTAGTAGCGGTGTTACTGATCGCGGGGACTGAGCAGCTGTGCCCGCACCGGCAATTAAGTATTCACTGCCATGACTACAGCCCCCCGATAAGGAATAGGCCCCTTAGAGTGGCAGTTTAAAGGCAAAATCAGGTTAAGTGTAATGGCTATCTCACCAGCTCCCATAAATCGAGGGTGGCTACAATTGGTCCTGTGTCTATTACATACAGAAGATCTACCGCCGTTTCTCATTGCAAAGTATTTATGTACTGTATGTATGTGTGTGTATATGTCTTAAATCAAAATAAAATGCACACACAATACAATTAGAACATGGGATCATATATTAGATAAAATGCTGTTTACAAAAAATATATACTTTATACACAAAGCAAATAGAACATGGAATAATATATTAGGATAAAATGTGTCTGATATAACTTCAGGCATTCAACAAATTGAAAATCAATTTTAAATGATGAATGACTTTGTTTTATTTTTATAAATAAAGTATTTTAAGTTACTATAAATGTTTGTTTTATTATATTTACAGAACATTTTATACATATGTTGCTATATATACTATATATACCTTGCTTATTATGCAATATTTAACTTAGAAAATACATTATTGTATATATTAATATTTGCATAAAATAAACAATATATGTATATTTCTTTCCATGCATTTTATAGAGTATACAATAACCATTAGGGCCGCGTTAACAGCATTGTAGGCAAAGCAATGCACTGGGGCCCCTACCCACCTATTCATGGGAATCAATTACAAAAACAATCATAACATGCTCCTCCTTATTATTTTCACGCTGCAAATTCCCAGAATGGTGAAGTAAATCCGTTCCTCAATGTTGATGCACTTTAGTCAGAGTCATCGCTGCTGAAATAGGAGCTATCACAGCATTCTGCCGTGTACAGAAACTTGTGTATACTCGGGTTCAGTCGTGGTATCCAGTGTCTGGGCACCAAAAACGTTGACAGGTTGAAAAGATCTACAAAGACTTTGTATCTGTCACTGTTGGCAAAAGGAAAATTGTATGTTAATTGTCTAATATTTATCAGGCATGTTCTAGCCAATTTCTTAAAGAGGCTGACAATTACATTTCATTACAGTCATTTCTTTTTTGCAGAGTTACATAATCGGACAAAAATATTGAATTAAGTTCTATTATTGAGTATATGAAACATGCAGAAGTTTCACACACAAGCTGTATGTCACAATATAAAATCAGTAAAATACAGCCTTAAAAAAGAGCATGCACAAACCTAGATTAAAATTTCCTGAGGTTTAACTAAACAATTTACCTCACAGTTGAGCGCAAGTAGTGGTACCCAGACGATCCACCAGTGCCAGCTTTGCTGCCAATCATTCTGTGCACCATGCAGACATGAGTATCTGTTGACACAGATAATGGGCATCATGAAGGAGAATTTTATATAGTACAGGGGAAAAGGGTTGTTTTGTGTGTATAAAACAAAAATGAAATATCAGGATAAAATCTAGAATACATTTTTTTCTCCTTCTGAAAGCAATTTTTTTTTAGTCTATAACCGTTAGTGGGAGTGAATGAAAATCACTGTGATTTCTATGGAGACACACAGTGCACATGACTATCTGCAGATGACAAAATGGGAAGGTAGAACATACTCTACTTTTGTCATCTGTGCTGTGTCAGCCAAATGTTGTACATTATGCACTGTATTTGTAATGCCACTTAGAGATAAATATACTCTAAGGGGGAGATGAATCAAACCTTAGGCGCTGATTGGTTACTTTGGGCAGTGTCTCCACTCTCTATCACTCTCCAAGACTTGATACAACTCACCCTTCACCTCTCATCCAGTTAGCGAAGTAATAGAAAATAGGGGAAATTAAATCTGTGTATACTGATGATACTTGAGGCAAAGAAAAGAAACCTCTGCTAACTAAGGGCCTAATTCAGATCTGATCGCAAAGCAATTTTTTTTCTCTATGGGAAAAACCATGTGCACTGCAGGTGGGGCAGATGTAACGTGCAGAGAGAGTTAGATTTGGGTGGGTTATATAATTTCAGTGCAGGGTAACTACTGGCTGCTTTATTTTTACACTGCAATTTAGATTTTAGTTTGAACACACCCCACCCAAATCTAACTCTCTCTACACATGTTATATCTGCCCCACCTGCAGTGCACATGGTTTTGCCCATTAGAGAAACACTTTGCTGTTGCAATCAGGTCTGAATTAGGCCCTAAAACGGAAAGTAGAACAAATTGTATCATTTTAGTGTAGTGCACAAATGGTTAATACTTACATCTCCATTTGGTCATCAAAATATCAATATCCATTAGAGAAGTCAAGAGTTGAAATGGAACCTGGAAACGAGGTTCCTCCCTTGCAAAATAAAAGTTATAAGATGGTAATCAGTGTGGCATTATTGAATATCTGAAACTACATAGCATTTGCTCATTATTTTATAATGTTCAATTTTCTTGCAGTTTACCTGTAGAAGTAGATCATTAAAGCCCCTTTCAGCGCTTTATATGACAGTCTTCTTTCTCCTGCAAAACATCAAATCAAAATCTATAAATTAGGTGTTCAAATTTTCTCATGTTAGATACTGAGACCTCATTCAATGCTGCTTTGTTTGAAATATTTTACTACTTATTTGTAGTTTTAGGATACTGTCTAGATCTTTTCTAGAATGCACATACAAGAAGAATGTATCATGTACTGTAAGCCAGATGAATATATATTTTAAATGGAAAGGTTAGATTAGAGGTGGTTTAACACATATGTATATCAAAGGCCATTACAAGATTTGTCTAATAACATTTTTAAACCTACTATAGGACCATCCAGTGTATAAAGGCTGGTTAATTGCAAATTAACCACTTGCCTGGCATGGTCGCATAAGATGCGACCACACCAGGCTGGGCTTTCCCTGACATGGTCACATCTGATGCGACCAGTCAGAAACGCCCACTAGGCGGCTGCTGAAAGTTATTCTTCCAGTAGTCACCTATAACGGAAGGACCTCCAGATCCCTCTGCACCCCGGCCCTGCACCACGTGTGTCCCGATCACTGCTGGCTACAGTGATCGGGCTCGTTTGTAGCACCCCCCACACCCGGCTCCGCAGTGCAGCTCAATCGTAGCCGCGGCTATCCCTCACTTCAAAGAGAAGCCGCGGCCCCGCCCCGTGTGTCCCGATCACTGTGCTCAACAGTGATCAGGAAGCCCGCAGTGCCTTCCCCACGTCCACCCGGCGGCTATGGTTTGTGTTTGGCTGCGTCCTGATCACTCTGGTCAGCAGTGATCAGGCAGCCCTCAGCACATCCCCAGACCCTCGCACCCAGCTCCGGTGGCTCAGCGTGTCTTCGCCCACCGGCTTCAGCCTCCTGTTAGTGGCAGTGCAGGAGAGGGGAGAGAAGGGAGGGTGGTTCCCTGGAGTTGGACTCCTGATGTACTGTAGAAGAAACCAGGTGGACTTAGTGAAAAATCAATTCTTTAGTGCATCATCATGTAAATAAGGGCATAGGTGCAAACTACTACTACTACTTTTTACTACTAAGGAGTGGGGGAGTACTATTAGGATTTAAGACCATTCGGAGTTCAGTTGCCAATGGGGGGTGGGAATTTATGTTATAATGGGGCCCTATATACACGGGGGGATGGGGGAAGTGTAAAACAGCCCCTAGAAATAAATATTTTTTAAATAAAAAATTTGAATATACCATTAAAAATACTTTTTAAACGTTATTAATTAATAAAAAACCCGACAAATTCTGAGCGTTTTTTGGGGGTAAAAATCGTCAGTTAAGTGGTTAAAGAAAGGCAGTTTTTCCATCGGCATAGGAAGTGTAAGCTGTGGAAATCATGCCTCCATGAAGTGGTAAGGACAACTTCACTTAACATAGTTTTAAAAATGGACTGTATGGGTGAGATTCAAATGACATATCACGCCCAATTTCCTTCTAAAATGATCTCCGTTATTGCGCATATTGCGCCCATAGTGATCAGGTTTAGCTGTGTAAAGGGTTGGGTGCCTCCCTACTCCGGCGGTAGAAAGCTGAAATAATGATACCACGCCCCTGAGGGCAGAAACAGAATGGGTGTCAAAAGGGGTGAAAAGAATTGAATCTCCCCCTATGTCATTTTTAGAAGACACAATATCTGGAGATATAATTAGAAGAGGACCGTTTTTATCAGATTGATGTTTTGGAAGTTGTCAAACCATTTTTCCGGTGTGAGGCTTAAATGTGAACTGTTGTACCAGTTGTTTTATTTTACTTTCCACTGAATCAACACAACAACACAAGTAAGCTTAGAGGCAATGAACTGGAATGACTTGTTTCTTCGCTAATACATTACATACAATGTTTACCTCGTTATCCTTCTGCAGGTAACCTGTGTGTCTACAAACCTGCAACAGAACATACATTGGAAATGAGCCACACAATGCAGCACATGTTCCACCTTCTAAATGAGGTCCAAGTCACAATAAAATTTTTGTTATCCAGTTCATTTACAAGGTGTATAAAGCCACCATATTTTCATCACCTTTGTATCCTCTCAGTGGTGTGCATTTAAGCCATTTGTATTTGTTTGTTAGAGTGCTAAGCTATATGGTCTTTGCCAGTATGTAGTAACCGTTCAGATCATCTATTTGAGTTTTCTGTACCGCAGTCATGCTTAATTCTTTGTCGATCAGATTGCCCTCTGATTGCAGCTCCTTATACCTTGTGACCAATCAAAGAAGGTGTCTGTTTAAATCCTTTGGTCAAACAGAGTCTTTGGGCAGGATGTAATGGTGTCAGATCGCCGGAGGTGTGGGATGGTTTTGCCTTGTAAGTGATAGCCCATTTAAAGAAACGTCCGAGATTGGCCAGCATCCCAGACCTCCGGCGATCTTGGATGCCATTACAACCAGCCCCTTATTTGAGCAAAAGTGGTTAATCAAGGTTGGTGTTTGCCTTTGACTACTGTACACCTCATGGCTTTGCTTGTTGCCCACCTGCCCTGATGATTGTCTGCCCCTGACCCTTTGCATTGTTATTGGATTCTGTGTTTTATTGTGTCCCGGTACCATTTTAGTTTGTCAGCAGCTAACTTTAAAGCTAATGCCTTTTATCCTCCTATTGTGCAATTCAAGTTCTCCTGCAGCATCCTTTGAAAACTAAAAAGGCCATCATTACAACTCCTACTCCAAAGAAGCCAAAGTCATTTTCCAAAGACACAGAGGGGGGCCTGCCCGTATTTTGTTATAGTAAAACCGTTTTGGTGAAGTATGCCATAAAGAGGACAAATACAGCATAAAGATTACAACATTTGGAGTATTTTTCCACAGTTTATTAAAATATACTGTGACTAAGATTAAGCAGTGATTGTACCTTTACTGAGAAGATGTTCATGTCGCTTCTCATCAAATAAAGCAGTGAAGACTTCCTTTTGCTTCTGAAGCTCTGCCAGCTGCTCTTCCTTGTCTTCTGAGTCTGGTTTGGCCTAAACACAATGACCAGAAGGCCTGTTAGCATTTTTTTTATTTTTATTGACCATTCCCTTTTTCCTATACCTGCGGGATGTAGTTAAAATAGCGCCGGATGGGAGCACGGCGGTCGAAATTCCGATGCCAGAATCCCGATTGGCGGCATAATGCCGGCATCACAATCACGACGGAGCGCAGGACCCTGGCGTCAAAATACAGATGCCTGTAATCCCGAACATTCTGTTAGCGGGACGTGCTCACCTCCTGCCGCAGGGGTAGGGGTTAGGTTTAGGTATTAGAAGGGGCATTAGGGTGCAGGGACGGGAAGGGGATGGTAAGGCATTAACAAGGGGAGGTTAGGGTTAGGCACCAACCTGGGCAGGTTTAGGTTTAGGCAGCGGGGAACGGAAGATTAGGGTTAGGCACCACCGAGGAGGGTTAGTGTACTTTTTGGGGGGCTGTCTGGACTTTGATGGTCGTCCATTGGTATATCATACCGAATCCATACCTGCAATTGCTGATCAAGCTCTGTGTACAGAATGTGTCAAAATTTGACTATTTTTGCATTTTACACCGTTGGTGCACATCAGAAGGTGTGATACAAAAGTATTCTTATGTCTGTGTGGCTAGGGTGTGGGTCATTAGGTAGACATTGAAAAGGTCTACTGTGTCAGTCGGCCCCTAAAGGTTGTCATGGAAAAGGTTGACACAGAAAAAGGTTGACATGAGTTTTTGCTATTTACTCCGTAAAATGAACAGGGACCACAATCAATGCACTGTGTTCATTTGCATGGCTCACTTTACTCACCATGCTTCTGGCAGATTACTATTCCCAATCCTAGTTCATGTGGAAGGTAAAGTCATGAAAAAGTGAAAAGAAAACTGGGGGAAAAAACTCATGTCGACCTTTTGACCATGTTGACCTAATGCATGTTGACCATTAGTGGTCGACCTATCATCCGGATACCATGTGACTATTAGTGTATGGTTTTCTTGGGTAAAGACTGGTTGAATAATATTATCCTTATACACCTGAGTTATCATAGAGCAAACTAGATCAACCTTACAGGATTTTGAGTGTGTACATTCATAGTTTTGTCAATATATAGCAACTTCAGAAAATGTTGATGTGAGAAAGATGAAGTCATTTTAGAGAGTTGGCATAGACTAATAAGGTGGCATAATAATACATGTTGGGAAGAAAAGATAGAGTGAACTAACTTTGAGAGTGGTGATAATGATCTGCAGACAGGTAACAAACAGTAGTTGCATGTCTTTCTAGCCGTACCTTTGCCAGCTGAAATTGCTCCTCTAATCCTTGTAATATATTGGCCTGCAGCTTTCCCCAAAAGTGAAAGCCGGCTTCTTCCAGGCCAGGCGTGCGTTCCAGCCATGCCTTAAATGACATAATAGGCATGACGTAGTTTATTATTCAGAAAAGAAAAAAAATATTAACGACTGTGTTTTCAAAAAAATTGTATATTCTGTGTTATCACCTACTTTTTTTCAGCAAATGCAAGTTATTTTTACATGTTTTTTTCATGTCTGAATATGTTATCCTAACTGGTGTTAGTGTAATTACTCTTTTTAAATTGACTTTGTTTATACCTTTTATGTTTGCATTCTTTCGCTTACCTCCACAAGGCCCAACAGTGTGGGTTCTTCCTCAGATTTTAGAAGCATTTCATTCTCCTTCCCTTTGAAATTATCACGGTAATGGCGTCTGTTGTATGGAACTCTCAAACTTTCAGGAACACCAATTTTATTCTCCAGTAGTCGGAATTGCAAGCTTTGAAACCCAGAGGCAGGGGTCAAATATTCCCTTTGGGAGAAAAAACAAAAGGTTTTCTCATACAGCGTATAAACAAGTCCATGTTCACTAATGAATCAACTAATTGGTGAAATGTGTTCTTTCTGGGCTGGATTTAATGTATTCAACTCTGAGTCTTAAGGGGGGTACACAAGGGGAGATGTGTGCTGAGCAATCTATCACAAAACACTCAGCACACATCTCTTCCCCCGCTCAGCACGATGTGTGCTGAACGAGGGGGGCGCTCACTTCACCCAGTGGTGAAGTGAGCATTGTAACTAGATTGTGCCTGTATGCAGGCCAATCTAGAACCTGCGATAGCGCCGCACGCTATGGGGCATACACACAGAGAGATCCATGCTTAATTGCTAAGCAATCTAGTCAGATTGCTTAGAAAGTAAGTATACATCTCTCCGTTTGTACCCCCCTTTAGAGTTGTCAAGTAAATTAACCTAGGTTCTGGCTTTGCTGTTGTTTTCCGGGTGTACCAATTCTGTATTCTCATGGAAGGCAGAAGAACACAAAATCTGTTCCACGGTGTGGTCTTTGTGTATGGTTTTGGTTTAAAGATAACTTTTGAGAAACACAGCAACTAATATTAAGTTACTGTATTGTCTATAGAAAGCTGGGAACGTGATTACCATATCCTACATAAACCTTTTGATGAACGCATCTCACTGTAAATAGTTGACTGCGATTAGAGGGAATCCAGCTTTGAGATGTATTGAAATACTTACTATAGATGCAGTTTCTTTGTGTTCTTCTGCCTTCCATGAGAATACAGGATTGGTACACCGGGAACGTTGAGGAGACTAAAGAAATATTACTATCTATCCCTAACCAAGCTTGTGTACCACTCATTTGTTGTATTCCACAATGATTGTTAACTTGCCTACAACCAAAACTGTGGGGGAGACTTATCAAATCTTGGAGAGAGATAAAGTGGAGAAGTTGGTTATAGTAACCAATCAACTTCTAACTACCGTTTTTCTAGCACAACCTGTAAAATGTGTTATTCCTCTCAAGGATTTGCTAAATCTCCCCCTATTTGAGGATTTGTTAAAGACCTACCTGAATTCAAAAAAGTCCAAAGGTGTCATGGTCTCTAGAACTGAGAACTGTTCCACCAATAATCTGAGAATTGTGGAAATGCGATGAATGCGAGTCACAACTTTCAGCATATTCCTTTCATCTTTCACCTAAAGTAAGGTAAATGAATATACACTCAGGTGAGAGAAGGAGAGTGGAGAGGACATTAGAAATTTGTACTGTGGTCAAAAATATATAATTCTCTAATGAGATTATAAATCTGTGGCGCCGCCTTACGATGTGTCCGCAATTTAATTGCCGATGCATTGATTTAAGGGCGACCCCTGCCTGCGCAGCCTTCCAGGATGCGGGCACAAGGACAAGGGTTCCGCACTGCGCTCAGTGCACGTGCGCAGACTAGATGGACACAGCCGCTGCATCTATCTCTGAATCGCCCCCTAAATCCTATATCTTTATCCCATTGATATCTGATGAATTGGGCAGTCACATGGTCTCAGTTTGCAAATGTAATATAATTTCAAAATAACAGTGAAATTGTCCTCACATCCTCCCTAGTATACATGTACATGAGCAGGCAGAAGTCGCTAAGCAGTAGTAATTGTGTACCTTTGGGAAATGATGTTGTGAAAATAGGACCTGATGGGGCATCATGAGGACCACAGTGGAGAAACCCTAAGGTATTCCACCAAACCTAAGGTGATCCATCCTGACTCTGCTAATGGATCCTTGTCATATCTAGCTATTTGTACAACTAGGTGTTTCAGATTTGGCTACACATATGTACTCTAAAGACATAATCTGACATCCATGTCACCAGTCCATGTAAAGTAATAATAAAAAAATAACAATAATACCCAAAGTTTACTTACATGCCCACTCTGAAATATTTCTCGAACTGAATCCAATTCCCAGAGTATCTGTTTGAACCAAAGTTCGAAAGCTACAGTTGACGGGGGAAAAAGTATAATTTTATAGATGCAGTCACAGTAATGCAAATGCTAGTGTATTATACTTGATTTAGCACTGTCTTCCATTGTTTTCCATATTCAGATTTAAATTCATAATGCAGATGTCGAATATCCATAAATGATGTTGCAACTATGGTCCAAGGACTTTGCTGATGTCAATGATGACGTTCTGGGCTTTGTGCAATAACAAACGTCATTGCTGATCTTTGTAATGCCAAAAGCACCACATAAGCTGCACATATTGTACTAATGGCAACAACAAAAATAATAAGATTTTACTTTCCGGTAAATCTATTTCTCGTAGTCCGTAGAGGGTGCTGGGACTCCGTAAGGACCATGGGGAATAGACGGGCTCCGCAGGAGATAGGGCACTTTAAGAAAGCTTTGGATTCTGGGTGTGCACTGGCTCCTCCCTCTATGACCCTCCTCCAGACCTCAGTTAGGAAAACTGTGCCCAGAGGAGATGGACAGTACGAGGAAGGATTTTTGTAAATCTAAGGGCGAGATTCATACCAGCCACACCAATCACACCGTATAACTTGTGATAAACTTACCCAGTTAACAGTATGAACAACAACAAAGCCACGGTATCACCGAAAACTATAACACAACCCTTATGTAAGCAATAACTATATACAAGTCTTGCCGAAGAAGTCCGCACTTGGGACGGGCGCCCAGCATCCTCTACGGACTACGAGAAATAGATTTACCGGTAAGTAAAATCTTATTTTCTCTAACGTCCTTGAGGATGCTGGGACTCCGTAAGGACCGTGGGGATTATACCAAAGCTCCCAAACAGGCGGGAGAGTGCGGATGACTCTGCAGCACCGATTGAGCAAACAGGAGGTCCTCCTCAGCCAGGGTATCAAACTTATAGAACTTTGCAAAGGTGTTTGTCCCCGACCAAGTAGCTGCTCGGCACAACTGTAATGCCGAGACCCCTCGGGCAGCCGCCCAAGAAGAGCCCACTTTCCTAGTGGAGTGGGCCTTAACCGATTTCGGTAACGGCAATCCTGCCGTAGAATGCGCCTGCTGAATCGTGTTACAGATCCAGCGAGCAATAGTCTGCTTTGAAGCCGGGGCGCCAACCTTGTTGGCCGCATACAGAACAAACAAAGCTTCAGTCTTCCTGATCCGAGCCGTTCTGGTCACATAAATCTTCAAAGCCCTGACTACATCCAGGGACTCAGAATCCTCCAAGTCCCTTGTAGCCACAGGCACGACAATAGGTTGGTTCACATGAAAAGATGAGACCACTTTTGGCAGAAAGTGAGGACGAGTCCTCAACTCTGCCCTATCCACGTGAAAAACCAAGTATGGGCTTTTATGCGATAAAGCCGCCAATTCTGAAACACGTCTCGCCGAAGCTAACGCCAACAACATGACCACTTTCCACGTGAGGTATTTCAACTCCACAGCTTTAAGTGGTTCAAACCAAGGTGACTTGAGGAAACGTAACACCACGTTAAGATCCCAAGGCGCCACCGGAGGCACAAAGGGAGGCTGAATATGCAGCACCCCCTTCACAAAAGTCTGTACCTCAGGAAGAGAGGCTGATTCTCTTTGAAAGAAAATGGATAAGGCCGAAATCTGGACCTGTATGGACCCTAATTTTAGGCCCAAGGTAACTCCTGTTTGAAGGAAGTGAAGTAGACGGCCCAAATGGAACTCCTCCGTAGGAGCAGCTCTGGCCTCACACCAAGAAACATATTTCCGCCATATACGGTGATAATGTTTCAACGTTACGTCTTTCCTAGCCTTGATCAGGGTAGGAATGACTTCCTCCGGAATTCCTTTTTCCGCTAGGATCCGGCGTTCAACCGCCATGTCGCCAAACGCAGCCGCGGTAAGTCTTGGAACCGACAGTGCCCCTGCTGCAGCAGGTCCTGCCTTAGAGGAAGAAGCCACGGATCTTCTGTTAGCAACTCTTGTAGTTCCGGATACTAAGTCCTCCGTGGCCAATCTGGAACAATGAGGATTGTTCTGACCCTACTTATTCTTACAATTCTCAACACCTTGGGCATGAGAGGAAGAGGAGGAAACACATAGACCGATCTGAACACCCAAGGTGTCACCAGAGCGTCTACCGCTACCGTCTGAGGGTTCCTTGACCTGGCGCAATACCACTTTAGCTTTTTGTTGAGACCGGACGCCATCATGTCTATTTGAGGCAGGCCCCACCGCTCCGCGATCTGTGCAAAGACTTCTTGATGAAGTCCCCACTCCCCCGGATGCAGGTCGTGCCTGCTGAGGAAGTCCGCCTCCCAGTTGTCCACCCCCGGGATGAACACAGCTGACAGCGCGCTTACATGGCCTTCCGCCCAGCGTAGAATCCTGGTCGCTTCTGCCATGGCCACTCTGCTCCTTGTTCCGCCTTGGCGGTTTATATGAGCCACTGCCGTGACATTGTCTGACTGAATCAGAACCGGTCTTCTCCGAAGTAAGTTCTCCGCTTGACGCAGGGCGTTGTATATGGCCCTCAACTCCAGGACGTTGATGTGGAGACAAGTCTCCAGGCTTGACCAGAGACCTTGGAAATTTCTTCCCAGTGCCACTGCTCCCCAGCCTCGGAGGCTTGCGTCCGTGGTTACCAGGACCCAGTCCTGAATGCCGAACCTGCGACCCTCTAGAAGGTGAGCACTGTTCAGCCACCATAGGAGAGATACCCTGGTTCTGGGAGACAGGGTGATCCTTTGATGCATTTGTAAATGGGACCCGGACCATGAGAATCCAGCCGTGTAGCTGCAACGTCTTCATGGACAGAGACACGCTGTCCAACAACTTCTCCCGAGATCTCGCCTTTATTAGGAGATCGTCCAAGTATGGGATAATTGTGACCCCATGCCTGCGCAGGAGCACCATCATTTCCGCCATTACCTTGGTGAAAATCCTAGGGGCCGTGGAAAGCCCAAACGGCAACGTCTGAAATTGGTAGTGCCAGTCCTGCACTGCAAATCTCAGGAATGCCTGATGAGGGGGGAATATTGGAACATGAAGGTATGCATCCTTTATGTCCAGAGACACCATCCAGTCCCCCCCCCTCCAGGCTGGCGATGACCGCCCAGAGTGATTCCATTTTGAACTTGAACCTTTTCAAGTACAAGTTCAGAGATTTCAGGTTTAAAATGGGCCTGACCGAACCGTCCGGTTTCGGGACCACAAACAGGGTTGAATAATATCCCTCTCCCTGCTGGAGATGAGGAACTGTGACAATCACCTGTTGAACATACAATTTTTGGATTGCTGTCAACACTGACTCCCTCTCTGACGGGGAAGTCGGCAGAGCCGATTTGAAAAACCGGCGAGGAGGCAAGTCTTCGAATTCTAGCCTGTATCCCTGAGCAACAATCTCTACTGCCCAGGGATCCACCTGCGATTGAACCCAGACGTGGCTGAAAAACCGAAGACGAGCCCCCACCAGATCTGCCTCCCCCCGGGAAGCCCCAGCGTCATGCAGTGGACTTTGCAGACGCAGGGGAGGACTTCTGCTCTTGGGAACTAGCTGTGTGCAGCTTCTTTCCCCTGCCTTTTCCTCTGGTAACAAAGGACGATCCCCGCACCTTCTTGTTTTTATTGGAACGAAAGGACCATTTGATAATGAGGTGCCTTCTTAGTATGCTGCTGGGGGACATAAGGTATGAAATTCGACTTACCAGCCGTAGCCGTAGAGACAAGGTCCGAGAGGCCGTCTCCAAACAACTCCTCCCCCTTGTACGGCAAGGACTCCATGTGCCGCTTAGAATCGGCATCCCCCGTCCACTGCCGGGTCCACAGGAGTCGCCTTGCAGAAATAGACATAGCATTTATTCTGGAGCTTAATAAACAAATGTCTCTCTGAGCATCTCTCATATACAAGGCAGAATCTCTGATATGCTCTATGGTCATTTGAATGGCATCCCTATCTAAGGTGTCAATCTCCGTAGATAAGGAATCTGCCCATGCCACAACTGCACTACAAACCCAGGCCGACGCCATAGCCGGTCTAGCAATAGTACCGGAGTGAGTGTAAATGTGCTTCAAGGTAATTTCCTGCCTGCGATCGGCCGGTTGCTTGAGGGAAGCTGTATCCTGAGAAGGCAGTGCCACCTTTTTGGACAAGCGTGTCAGCGCCTTGTCCACTTTAGGTGAAGATTCCCAGCGTATCCTATCAGTTTGTGGAAAAAGATACGCCATAAGAATCCTTTTGGGAACTTGTGGTCTCCTATCTGGAGCGTCCCAAGCCTTTTCGCACAATTCACTTAACTCAAATGATGATGGAAAAGTGACTTCAGGCTTTTTCTCTTTATATATGTGTACCCTCGTATCAGGGACAGGGGGTTCCTCAGTAATATGCAAAACCTCTTTAATGGCCATAATCATGTACCGAATACCTTTTGCCACCTTCGGCTGTAATTTTGCATCTTCATAGTCGACACTAGAGTCAGAATCTGTGTCGGTATCTGTGTCATCGATCTGGGATATGGTGGCCTGGCGCCACAGGGACAGGCATGGACTGGGTACCTGACTGATCCCTAGCTTCTGCCTTGTCTAACCTTTTATGCAATAGATTGACATTTGCATTCAAGACATTCAGCATATCCACCCATTCCGGTGTCGGCGTTGCCGACGGCGACCTGACATTCAAACACTTTCCATCCACAGTAAGCAGCCTTCCTCGTCAAACATGTCGACACACACGTACCGACACACTTCACACACACAGGGAACCCCTTTTCTGAAGACAGTATCCCTGTCAAGGCCCTTTGGAGAGACAGAGAGAGAGTATGCCAGCACACACCCAGCGCAACAACCCTGGAGACCAACACAAAATGTTTTTCCCCAGCAGCGCTGTGTAATATGTAAACTGCCAATTATGTGCCCCCCCCCCCCCCTCTCTTTTAAGCACCCTTTCACCGTGTGTAAGCAGGGGAGAGTCCGGGGAGCTTCCCCTCAGCAGTGCTGTGGAGAGAAAATGGCGCTGGTGAGTTCTGAGGGAGAAGCCCCGCCCCCTCGGCGGCGGGCTTCTGTCCCGCTCAAACTTAGGAAAATATGGCGGGGGCTCTTTTATATACATGTACAGAGCCCAACTGTGCATGTATATAGTCTTTTTGCCATGCAGAGGTTTATATTGCTGCCCAGGGCGCCCCCCCCCTGCGCCCTGCACCCTTACAGTGACCAGAGTGTGTGAGGTGTATGGGAGCAATGACGCACAGCTGCAGTGCTGTGCGTTACCTCAGTGAAGCTGAAGGCTTCTGCCGCCTGAGACGTCTTCTGACTTCTGTACTTCTGGCTCTGTGAGGAGAACGGCGGCGCGGCTCCGGGGGTGGACGCCCAGTAAGAACCTGCGTTCACCCCCTCTGGAGCTAATGGTGTCCAGTAGCCGAGGAAGCAGAGCCTATCTTTGACAAGAAGGTCTGCTCCTCTCTCCTCAGTCCCTCGATGCAGGGAGCCTGTTGCCAGCAGTGTTCCCTGTGAAAAAGTAGTAAAAAGTAGAAAGAAAAATCCAAACAAAAATGCTTTCAGGCAGAGAACTCTGGAGAGCCCTCTGCAGTGCACCCATCTTGCTCTGGGCACAGTGTAAAACTGAGGTCTGGAGGAGGGTCATAGAGGGAGGAGCCAGTGCACACCCAGAATCCAAAGCTTTCTTAAAGTGCCCTATCTCCTGCGGAGCCCGTCTATTCCCCATGGTCCTTACGGAGTCCCAGCATCATCAAGGACGTTAGAGAAATGTAATTTTATAAAATATTCTTGTCCGTATATTTACAAAATTCATGAGCTCTTTAGCACACAGCTTGCCACAGATGTGCTGTGCTCCTTATTGACTACACTAGGCTTTATTTTTAGGGCCATATTCAATTAGCTTCACTAAAAACTGCAGTACCCGGGTCTATTCATTTGTAGTCTGCTAGACTCACTTAGCATTGATTTCTGTTTGGCCGCTCCTTAATGTGCAAGGAAAAGATATGGTAATTTAATAGCTCGAGTCTACAAACCCGAGTTAAGTATCATGGCTAATTGAATCTAGCCCTTGAGATAATGCAGCTACTGTAATACCACTTTTCCACTGACTTCAAAATCTCAGGTTTGTGCACGTGAATGTGGAAAACCCGGTATTTTGGTCAGTGTAAACGCAACTGACCCAGGACTAACTCTCACGGAGCGGAGAACCGGGAAATTGCCAGGTTGATAAACCTGGCAATTTCCTGGGTTGCAGTGGAAAAGGGGTATTAATGGGGAATATGTAAACCTGGGTAAAACATTTTGTGATACAAGGGGCGGTATTTAATTATTTGAAAAGTCAGTTGAGTGTCTGTTTCTTCCTATCTAATAGACAGGGAAAAACAGACACCCAATCGACTTTTCAAACAATTGAATTCCCCCCAAGGAGTAAAATCCAGTTTTCTTTTGAAACTATTGCCTGCTTTTGCACACAAATACTGGGCAGCTCTATTTTAACACTACAATATATATTTGAACAACTGCATGGCCACTAGCAACGTTAATCTGTTTGCATATTTGAAATCACCCCTCATTGCAGGTCAGATTGGCTCATTGTGTAAATAATCCTGCTTGCAAAAGAGAGTTTGGGTTTGTTTACCATGGTGATTTTAGTTATTTCCTCTACTGCATTCAGAACAGAACATACACAGAGAATCACAGTGAATGTTCCAGCAGGGAGGCGATCACGAGATGCCCGTCGGGTTCCTGCGGTAACAGTGCCGACGCCACAGTCCTGACAGGTGGTGAAATCCCGCCGCCGGAACACTGGTGCCACAGGCTTTTCTCCCTCTGTGGTGTCCACGACACGCATAGAGAGAGAATAGAGCCTGTGGCGAGCGCAGCGAACCATCATGCCCGCAACGTGGCGAGCGGAGTGAGCCCGCAAGGGGCTTTCTAGCGCTCGCCGCGCTGCCGACATACTGGTGGCAGGAATCCCGCTGTCGGGGTCATGACTGCTGGGATCCCGGCCGCCAGTAAAACATATGTATTCCGTTCCAGCCATAGACATTATTGATTCCTATATCCACCTTTGGGTGACAAAGATGAAAGCAGTGAAAACTCTGATTTAGTCTGATGTCTTAGGCCAATGTGATGAAAAGATGCTTGTCACTAATAGGGATCGATGATCCCTATGCTTATGTAATATTTAAAACACAACTTGGGGAAAGGAATAAGCTTTTGTGTAAATACAGTATGCCCTGTATTCTGTTGTGTGGTTATATAATATATGTAGAAGAATTTATTGTGTAAACGTGCACAATGTGGAAAAATCACAGTGCTTTATATAAAAAAGTAAAAATATGGTGGTTCTTGTTATATAATTGTAAAAACTGCTTCATTAACATATTCATTAGGTAAAAACTGCTTCATTAGCATCTTCATTAGCATAATTGAGTATAACTACTGATTTAGTTTATTCGGATTATTATTGGCATTGCTGTCGTATTAAAGTCACAAGCTGCAATATTGGACTAATTAACCCTTCTTTGTTTAGAGTTGTACTTTCACCCTCCCCAATCTCTGATCAGTGGTAACAGATAATCACACAAACAAGTAATTCTTATGGGCCCTACACACTTGTCGATGTGTGTGCACGATATGAGCGATCTCGTTCAGTAATGAACGATAAATCGTTTATATCGCTCAGTGTGTATATTCCAATGATGAACGATGCGCGTCCCTGCGGTCATTCATCATTTGTTTTCCCTCATTTAGCATAGCAAGCCAATTTGGACAATGGTTGTTAATCGTTGAAAATGAACATCGTCCAGATCGGAAACATCGGCAAGTGTGTAGGGCCCAATAGGGTTACTGTAGATTCTGTCCTGTGGTTGCGTCCATGAGAATCCTACTTTAGCGCTGCAGTGTCATTCCATTCTGCTTACCTTGATGAGTGACAATAAATAGGTGCTCATCGTGGATTTTATTTCCTTTCTTTTCACTCTGTAGTTCCTGTGAGTCCAGCACCTTATCAAGCTAAAGAAAAAAGTGTGTTACTTGCACTGGAAGTCTTCAGAGCATATGGATTTATTGGGTGTATTAACCCTTTAAAGACCATAATATTTTATATAGTATATGATTGTATTTAATGGCCAGACTGTAGTAGAGATGCTAGTTGCACTAGACATTATGATTATTTTATTGTCTTCCCTGATTCTGTTTATATTTTTAGGGACAATGGACTTTATTCAGTCAGAGTGTAGTCATTTTACTTTTTATTTTATAGGAATTCTATAAGAAAAACCTATAAAAAAAATATTGGGAAAGACACACTTCATAATTATCCCCTACTTTAAACAATTACAACAGCCGCAGAGCGTTGCCCCTGCCCATTGTAGAGTATAGAGCTGTCAGATGGGTGTGATTTGTGCAAGATGACGAAGTTCTAGCATGCGCCCATATTTTCATACCTTCTTATCAGGACAAGTATGAAGAGAGGGTGTACTAACTGTGTTACCATGTGCCCGCTTATTCCGTATACACTTTGCAGTCCTTAAGAGAAAATTGCCTGTTTCCCCAGGATGTCTGTTGGACTTTTCAGAAGAGTTTGTTACAGGGCCATAAACAAAGATATGAAACTTCATGTTTAAAGTTTTAAAATATGCAGTGAATGCCCACTATTGCAAGTAAGGGGAGATTTGCTATTGGTGGCTAGAGAAATTCAGGGGTGAGGGGGATTGTTTACTAGTTTGGGCAATATTATTCTGAGAGGCCACAATGCTCATAATGAGTCTCTTTACCACAGAGACATAGGGGTATATTCAATTGAAGCCGGATCCTCTCTGACGGAGAGAATCCGACATGGCACTATTCAATTTCGGACGTTTTCAGACAGTATTCCAACAATGCAGATTCAACTTGCTAAATCGAATCTGCATCAGCAGTAAACTGTCAAAAACAGCCACGTTTTTGACAAAACCACGTGGATCGGCGAGTGCTGGTTTTTACGACAGTCGAAAAAATGGCACTTTCATTGAATAGGTCGAACGCATATTCGACCTAAAAACTGTCGAAAAGTGCCCTTTTTCTGACTGTCGGAAAAGCTGGCACCAATTGAATACCCCTCATAGTCTTAACTCTGGGATTATGTTAAAAGGAGAATAAATATATATATATATATATATATATATATATATATATTGTAGTCTTAAGGGGCCTATACATCAGCAATCACAATTTGTTTCACAGATCCTGTGAATTTTCTCCCAGATATATTGTTCCTCCAATCAATCTCACTTTGCCTGTTCTTTACAGATATTTTTCAATGATTTGCAGATCATTTTCAGTTCCAGATCTGCAAATCTTGAAAGACTCATCAGTTTACGAGAAATGGTCTGCGGATCTGATTGTTACCATACACTAGCAATCTACAAGGCCTTATTCAAGGTTGATTGCAAAATAACATTTTCCTCTAATGGGCAAAACCATGTGCACTGCAGGTGGGGCAGATATAACATGTGCAGAGAGTTCGATTTAGGTGGGGTGTGTTCAAACTGAAATCTAAATTGCAGTGTAAAAAGTAAAGCAGCCAGTATTTACCCTGCACAGAAACAAAATAACCCACCCAAATCTAACTCTCTCTGCAAATGTTATATCTGCCGCACCTGCAGTGCACATGGTTTTGCCCATTAGAGAAAAATTTTATTTTGCGATCAACCTTGAATTAGTCCCACAGTCCCAATTGATTTGTGAAATTAAACATGTTGAAAAACCTGATTTAACAATCCCAATTGATTTATGGACGAAATCTGCAATCTGTGAACCCCATACATTGCAGATTTATTGACACAATCATCTGCAAACTGTCAGATTGTCCCAATTGATTGCTGATGTGTGGGCGCCTTTACTTTATTTGTCATTTTTCATTCTTGTATTAATAGATACACAGAGAGACCTGGTCCAAGTATCCTGAATAACAGATGTGGGCAAAAGGTAGATCGCGATCTACAGGTAGCTCGCGGGGCATCCGCAGGTAGATCGCAACACACTTAACAGAAATTAACTGTAAGGAGCCTGCCGCCGCCACTGCTGCTTTTCACAGTTCCCAGGGATGCAGTGCGCGGGTGCCATTATGTCACCTGCGATGTGAGGAGCCTGTGCGCTAGTTGGATCCAGTTTGATCCAGCCGGCGGCGATGACAGGAGAAGCAGCCAGCGGGAGGCCATGCAGCGTGAAAGCGGGAGCCGTGACTGTGGGAGAGGGAGAACTGAAGCAAGGCAGTGTGACAACTTGTCAGGTAAGTTATGCAAAGGGGGGTTTCTTCACAAGGGGAGAGATGATCTGCAAAGGGGGGATCTGCACAGAGCGTGGTGTCTTCACAAAGGGTTTTTTTTCTTTTACACATGGGGGATCTGCAACGGGTGTAGGATCTGCACAGGGGGCTATTATGCTGGGCACTGGAAGGGGGGGATTTGCACGGAGGAGGGTATTGTACAGGGGGCTATTATGCAGGGGAGTGGATGGAGTGTATCTACACAAGGGGGGGAATTGCACAGAGAGGGGTTATTTGATATTGTCATTCTTAATGCTTTTTTTTAAATGTGTGCATTATTATTGGTGCTGTTATTTGATGGCATCATTATTAATGCTGTTCTTAAATGTGACCGTTATTATTGGTGTTATTTGACGCTGGTAGATCACCGGTAAGTAAGTGGATAAAAAGTAGATCCCAGGTCCCAAAAGTCCGGCCACCCCTGCTGTATAACTATGCTTTGTAAGCACATTTGTAATTATGATCAAATACTAGTTGACTGATCACTATTACGTAATATTGTATATATTGCTGCAGTACAGTGAGGCACAGAAATGCAGAAATTCGCATTCTAAAATGGGAACACGCAGTAGCTTCCCATGCAGTGCTACTGGTGCTAGAGCTCTCTGTGACAGGTTAGTTTGTAGTACAGTACTGCAGTAAAGTGCCAGCTTGCTGGGTATGTAGGAATTGTATCTAGGTCGTGATGCGCAAAGGGTTGAAGGGAGTCGCAGGACATTTTTGTTTTCTTTCATTTTAACTGTAGTTTCCTAGATATTTCCTTGTAAATGGGTATATGCCTTCTGGTGATAATACAAGTTAAGATTTGATTCTAACAATGATAATTCAGTAAATTAATCAAATGTTCTGAATTTGTAGCATGGTAAGGAACTAATGGGGATTATTGTAAATAAAGCATCACTTACATGTAAATAGTCCCCATATATGATTCCTCCTCTGCTGGCTTTATTCATTCCTTCTTGTGAGCTGTCCCCATTTTTGTCTTCGAGAGAAAGCTCATTGAAAGTGTAACTAAAACATAAACATTAAATATTTGTATTCATTTATAATAAAAAATATTTCTTCTCGTCCTAAAAACATCACATGTCAGAATCATTGTTTGGAAAAGCATTTTACTTACTGATGTCTTTTTCCCATAAAAGGACAGCCGCTCATCGTTTATATTGTATAGTTGCCCTTAAAGTCCAAAAAACTAGACTTTCCTGACTTGTACCCTGTTATATACCTGCTGCTGATTTTGTGTTGGCCAATCCCCACGCGCATCTCTCTTTCTACCCATACAAATCAGTAATTATTAAGCAATGACCCAGAAAGTTATCTTAGTGTCTGTCACTGTCAAAATAGTTGTAATATTTGCTTGCGTCATAAGAATGTGTTTTTTGTAGACATTTAGTATAATGTAACTATTAATATTTAAAAGGATACCTTTAAAAGTTGCTTGTAGAACACACGCATGTTTATTGAAAGTGTTTGCTGTGGTGACAGGAATCAGGCAGTGAACCCCATGTCACTTACATGTGTCGTTTTGTTTGCTCTTGTGAGGTTTACGGTAAATCAGAACTTTTTAGAGTTTCACAGAACTGTTTTTATTTTTTTTGTTAGAAGGGGTTTGCAGAAAGAGATTGTAGCTGGGAAAACGTGTTTTCAGGGATCAGTATTGGTTGCCATCTGTCTATTTCCCAATGGATTGTTAAGCATTACCACAATTTGTTCCTGGGTCTTAATTGGTTAAGTATGTTTTGATTAGCCACTCAAAATGGTGTTTCACAAATTGAATGAGATGTGACACAGGGAATATCGCTGTCTTGATGCAGGGTAAAATGAAACAGAAAGTACAAGTATACACCTGTGAATTTGTAAACATGTAGATGAGATTCCAGTCAATCAGTGACAGATCATGAGTAAGCTGCCTCTGATTGTAATTGCAGTTTTAATAACATTAGGAGGAAGGAATGGTTTTTTTAGGAGAGTACCAGGTGCAGTACATTGGGAAGTTACTGATCATTTATGGTGTCAAGGTAAACTCTGGGGGGGTGAGGGGGGGGGGGCAGAACACCTATAGAAGCCCTATAGAACTGTTACATCAGTAAAGGTGCCAGTGTCACTTTGTATAACAAATAAAAGGGTAGCAGCCCTCAAGGAGTAAAATGAATGGAGGTCTAACCATTTTCTCCTTATTCCTAGGGAGAGTGACAATACAGAAATATTATAGATGTATACATTTTACCTTCTTATTCAACAATACCATTTCTGTTATAATTTTATGTTTAATAATTTTGCCTTTTGTTAATTACAAATAAATGTCCTATTTGACTTGATTAATAATTTATTCACCAAGTACCTGATTTCCACATGGTAAATAAGGTGATTACATAATCTCACACATTCCACATTAGAACACAATTACTGTAAATGGCTGATCTATCCCAGTTAACACCTCTTAAAGACCAGTATAGTTCATTGATACTCCTTTTCCACTGACTTCAAAATCCCAGGTTTTTGCATGTTCACTCTGGATTTTGGTTAGTGTAAAGTTAAACGCAACCTATCTGGGACTAACTCTAGAGTGCCGACCCTGCTTCCGATCAGTGTCACAGAGTCGAGACCAGGGAAATTACCAGGTTGATAGACCCAGCAACAATTTTACACATGCAATCTTGTTACCAGAGACTATATACAGTGTATCATTACTGAAGATTGCAACAGTAGCATATAGTTCTTGTAGCTCTGTCTAAGCTTATTTTACATATGCTTCTACGGGATGTATTGTAGTCAAAAGGTCGACACCACAATGCTGACAGTTAGTTCGACATTGTTAAATGTTGGCAAGCAACGTGTCCATATATTCTGAAGGATGACATGGGAAATACTGACATTAAGGTTCGGCTGTGGGACAGGGATGTAAGTTTTAGGCATCAGGAGAAGGGTTGGGGAGAGCGGCAAATTACCCAAATGGCGGAAAATCTGAAGTCTGTCACGGAAGTCATAGTAATGTGTCTGTCGGGATCTGGAAGACGCTGCTAGAGAGCACCGCTGGTGACTACCAACCATATGTCAATATTATATCAAAGATCTCTGCAGAACTGTCACTGGTACCCTAGAACGATGTGATTTGAATCCATGACCTCAGTGCTGTGAGGCAGAAATGCTAACCATTACACCATCTGTGCTGTCCATAACCCTTATGACCTTTCTATGTTATCAGACCTCTCCACATGCCCCTTATATGTCATAGGAACCCTCCACATGCCCCTTATGTGTTTAGCAATTTTTTGCAGCTGTGTATGCACAAATATTTCTGAAAACCCCGATGGCACATGCATTATACAGAGTGTGTGTGTGTATGTATGTATGTATGTATGTATGTATGTATGTGTGTGTGTATATATATATATATATATATATATATACACACACACAGTTGTGCTCATAAGTTTACATACCCTAGCAGAATTTGTGATTTTCTGGCCATTTGTCAGAGAATATGAATGATAACTCACAAACTTTTCTTTCATTCATGGTTAGTGGTTGGGTGAAGCCATTTATTGTTAAACAACTGTTTTTACTCTTTTTAAATCATAATGATTTAACAGAAATTTGGTTTGGTTCCGCACAGGAAAAATGTGGTAATGATGAACATAGATTAATACACAGATTGTAGAAAACTGTTCAGGGAATGACCAACGATACTAAGTTTAAATTTAAAGATTCTTAATGAAGACATCTAAATAATTATTTGAGTTGGTGGTGCTCCCAGAGTCAGTAATGGTTAAGCAAAGAGAAGAAAAAAGAAAGACTCTGTGTTGGGGCACGCTTAGAAATTTGAAATAAGTTTATTAAAACTTAACATTTAATTAATAACGAATAAAAGTAATGAGGAGTTTGATACAAAAAAATTGTTCAAGAACACAAAGTAAACATATATATTGACAGAAATCAGGATAAGCCTGATACAAAATTATGGGCACCTGTGGTGAAAAATATACTGAAAAACATAAAAAATTACAAAAAATTAATATTATTAAGGTGCCTGAGTTAATCAAAATTCAAAATTGGAGTAGAGGTAAATGATATGTACATATAATCACCGCAGTGATAATTGTAGGTAAGCACCTAGTCTAAAACCTCATGAGAATAGATGAGAGGCACAAAGGTTCATAATTGAAATGTCAAATGACTGAGGGTAATCACCTGGTAGAGATTCTGTTTGCTAAAAGGCTAGATCCTTGTAGATAACAAAGCATTTAAGATAAAAGTATGATTATTAAAGATACAAAAGAGCATTGATAAATAAGCCTAAAGGCAAAGCCAATTGTAGATAAATAGAAGGTTTGCGGGAAAGTTGGATAAGGAATAGGTAAGTTTCAGAAGTTGCTCTAACACTTCTGCTGTTTGTGATCAGAGGTCACAATCTTACTGCACCTGATATTCCCAAGAGGTCACCCTACTAGGTACTGATCAGGCTTATCAGCGCTTAGCTTCCAAGGTCGGATGAGATTGGGCTTTGCTGCTGAAATATGGCAGTAATAAACACTAGGACACAAATGAGAGAGTGTAATGAGTAGTGAGCAACAAGGTACTTCTGCTGTCCAGTTTCTAGCGCAGATTCTCTGTTGCTGTGAGCATTGCAGAGAGTGGTCTCGCATCTGGATGAGAGGGTACTAAAAATAGAAGTGAGATATGCTCAGAATAGGGAGGAAACCCTGCCTTCTGCTGTCCACTGTCTTATATAGATATATAGCGGACAGTGGATGAGAGAGGTGGGTTAGGCTTACCTATTGAAAAAAAGGGTGGTGGGAAAATTAGAAGAAGGAGAAGAAATGGTAATGTGGTGAGATCACAAATTAACAAAAAATTAAGTAAATTATGAAATAAAACAATCATGAAATCAACGATTAATTGGAAAAAGGAAAGTAAACACAGGCTGCATGGTAAAGGCTTACCAAAATGGGTATAAGACCCTGTTTATGCAGAAAGGATTCTGCAAAAAAGTATTACATTTAAAAGGAAATACCAGAAAATGGTTTAGAGCAATAATTAAGGATCAAAAATAGCAAACATGGAAAAAAACAATATTGATTATATATCAGTATCAGTTAAATAACTGGAGTCCAAATGGGCACATACAATACCAGGGAGTCCCAAAAAGTGATCTGAGCTAGAAA